>NC_136815.1:55543529-55795942 GCF_951394365.1 Tetrao urogallus | reverse complement strand
GAAGTTAACCACTGGGAGCAGGAGAATAGCATTAGCATCACAAAACTTCTGAACAGCTTTCTGATAGCAAAAAGAAGCAAGAGTACTGATCATATCTTTTGCCTGGGTGGGAATTAACAAACAAACAAAAAAATAAAGCCCAGTTGAAAAGAAGTCCACACAACAACATTTATTTTCTGTCCAATATAAAATATAAAGAATATATTGCTGTACTTGGGTACATACAAATCTAAAATGAAGTAACACTCCAATAGCTTATTGTGTTTTTATAGTTGACCTGTACTTTAAGTGTCTTGCTTAACACACGCAGGAATAGGTATTGTACAGGGTGCAACAACGCACTTTGTTGCAATGCAGAGCAGCTAAAATAAATAAATTATTAAGCAAGATTTGTCTTCCCTAGAAGAGCACATGATAGAATATTCTAATGATTTTCTGTGGTGGTGAAACGTGTGGCTTTGGTGTGAGTTCACTAACGAGGAGAGTGTAGCTAGAAAACCTGCACAGTTTGTGGAATTGGAAAAAATCAGCAGATACAGCTTGTGGCTATATGCCTGATCTGTTTGCATCTGGGTAAATGCAGGTATGCCTTGCTTCCAAACTTGGAATCTTCCTGCTCTGTGTACTCTGAAGATCAGATAAGTCATTTCTGAGCATGATTTCTTCACTGTCAGGATGCTGAATTGTCATATTTTATAGTCTCTGTCCAGAAATTGCATTGGAGCATCTGTTTCAGCTGTCTGACTTCCAAACCTCGCTGTCATTTAAAAACTGTTGGCATAAATACAGGTGTTATTCAGTAAGCTGCTCACAAGCTGGCCCATGGAAAAAGTATAGGTGTAGTAAGCATCAGAGATTCACTTTGACTGACCATTAAAATCCAGTCTGTGGATATCTTTTCTTTTTGAACTACAGTCAGAAAATTCATGCGTGTGTCCCTTTGGATTTAGAGTTTGTGGCATTTTCAGCCTTTCTTTAATTAAGTTCCAAGGAGAGCTCTGTGATACTAGGTGGGTAGCCTCTGCGGCAGCTCCACTGAAGGGAAAACTATACTAGTCCTTTGACCTGTTTTTGGCTTCTCTAACTTGTTTGCTTTGATGTGTTGTTACTTGATCCAAGCATTCTTACAAGTACAAATAAAGTTGAGCTAGGAATAAAAGAGTAGGTAAAGAATATCTGGCAGATTGAAGTTTGTCTTAAGTGGCAAATTTTAGTTTGCTTATTTTTTTAGGAAGATGAATAAAATTTTATTTTATGGCTTCAAAATTTGTATTTACAAGCTTAAGAAGGAAACACATACATTACAGTACATTCAAAAAAATCCTAGGTTGTCAAGATACGCTACTGGCAGAAATCTTTCACCTTGATGTCTTAATGGTGTGAGGAAAATAAAATGGAACTCACACCTAGCACAGTCAGGACAGCAACCCATGCATCTGAATATTTACAATACAGGAATGGTACTGAATCTGTTCTTTTGATTTAAGAATTCTCTACTAAGGTTACTGGGTACTGGAGTGCATCCCTCTGAAACATTACCTGTGTGTGGTTTCAGGGCTCATTCTCAGTGGTTTTTAGAATGCAGGGAGTTTGGGTCAGAGACTAAAAGATTATCAGCAGCAACACAGACTGATCCTTGTCAGTTAGCTTCAAGGCTGGCATGTTCCTAGCAGTTTTAATTTACTAGGATCGATATAGTCTGGAAAATCATCTGTGGTTTTGCTTGCATTTCCTCAGCAAACAGCTACAGCTGTTTGAGACTTCAGGGTCCTCACTGATTACCTCCCAGCTTGAAATAATTCCAACCACTGTGAAGTTGGCAAAGTTTATACCTCAGTTGCTGCTGGGCAAAGACCAGTTCTGAGTCAGCACTGCTGAGTGTGAGTAGTCTTAAGCAGGTTCGGAACTTTGTATTGAAAAAGATGCAGTCTTCCCACTTCATCAATTATTCCACAATATATGTAAGCAGCAGAGATGTGGGGAAGGTGATCAAAGAAAGAGGTGTGAGATTACAGCTGCCAGTGGCTTTGGATGGAGCACTACAAGGTTACACAAATCCTTCTCTTCCAGATTTGGCCAGGAGCCAGCAGTATGCAGTAAGAAAGCTAATAGTATCCAGGGGTGCATTAAAAAGAGTGTAGCCAGCACACTGAGGGAGACGATCCTTCCCTTCTACTCTGCCTTGGTGAGGCTTTATCTGGAGTAATGTGTCCAGTTCTGGCCTCCTCGGTTCAAGACAGGGAACTTCTAGAGACTGTCCAGAGAAGGGCCATGAAGGGCCTAGAGCATCTCCCATATGAGGAAAGGCTGTTCAGCCTGGAGAAAACTGAGGGGGGATCTTAGCAATGCTTATAAAAAGCTAAAGGGCAAGAGTCAAGTAGGTGGGGCCAGTATCTTTTCAGTGGTGCCGAGTGAAATATGAAATTTCCATTTAAACATAAGGAAAATCTTTCTTGATGTATGAGTGACAGAGCACTGGTACAGGCTCTCTGGAGAGGTAGTGGAGCCTCTTTCTCTGGAGATATTCAAATACTATATGGAAGCTTTTCTGTGCATCCTAGTAGAAGGAATCTGCTTTAGCTGGGTGTTAGATTAGATGATCTCCAGAGGTCCCTATGATTCTATGATTTATGCATGATCACAGAATGACTTCTACATCTCCACATCGGTGGGTGCTCAGCACTACTGAATTCCAGACCTGCAACAGAAATTTTAGGAAGTTATAAAAAAAACTTGTCAAATTTTTTTGCTTTAATTGATAGAAAACACAATTAGCTGAGCTAAGAGTCTAGTTATTCTGTTCACACTCAAATGCTTTTGCTAAGGCTGTTTTGCACTGAACTTCAGTAAGTAGTCTACAGGTTTGCTTGGAAAATATAACTGTACCAAGTCAAAACATTTTTTCTATGGGTGAAGGTTATTGCCTCTTTCATTAAATTACTTGTAATCATTTCTAGATTAGTACAGGGCATGAGAAATCCAAGGAGGATGAAGACAGAGCTAGTTACTAATTTATGAGGAGGGTTGGTTATCCTTTTAACAGAGTGCACCTTACAAAATGCCTGTGCTCCCTTGAGGTCGTGATGTAGCCTCCAATTAACATCAGGTGGTGACATAAGGATTTATTTTGACTATTAAGAAATCATTTTCCGGACTTTGAAATAGAAAAGTTGGCTGTATTTTAAATGGGATGAACATCATCTTTTCATCTTTGATATTTATGTGTATTGTTCTCACAATCTGTTCAGCAATCTGATTTTAAAAGTTGTTTTAAAATTTAGCTGATCTTTTCTGGTATAGTTTCTAAATAAATACTTTAAATCAACCTTAAACATTGTTTTTCTTCTCTTAAAATGTACAAGTGAATGTTGCATTTCTTTTGCATTTAGCATTTTTCTAATGCATACAGTCAAAGCCATTTACAGAAATATGACCTTGCTACAACATAACTGTAGAGTGGGATGGGATGAATCTCCGTGTAAAACATCAGTCTTCAGAATAAATAAAATATATTAGCCATTTTCAGGAATCAATTTAAATAAAAGTAGCAAAGAAATGTTTGTATTTGTGTAAATACCTTAGAATGTGCAGATTTAATACATTTTAACATTATGTATTTCCAAAGCAGACTGTCCCTTAGGTGAGTCCTGGACTGGATATGAAGCTCCATAATTAATAACTTATCATTGTTATTAAGTGAAGACTTTGAAAATTTAAGGACCAAACAACAGCAAATAAGAACTAAATCATTTTCCTGATACACAAACAGTTGTAATTATATGGAGTTGTTCATATCAGTTGACCTGTTTTACCTACATGGCATCTATGGGGGGAAGAAGCAAGTGTGATCCTGGATTCCACTTGATATAGTGTGCTAATAAATTAACTTAGGAACATAATGTTTTTTGATTGCTAAACTGCATAAACCAAAGGTGCAGCATTGGAAGGGGTTGGGAGGAATTTTCCCAAAGCCTTTTTTTTTTTTTTTAATGATCTCTCCATATCCAATACAATGAGAATGAATGAACTTTACCTTTGTCTATACTGACTACAAGGTATGTCCTGTTCTGTTCATGTATCGCTGTCAAAATTCCTGTAGGAAATACATGATCTACCACTTTATTTAGAGCATTTTTGACAGAGCACTTAGCTTTTCCTATGCTGTTCATCTAGTTTCATAGCTTGAGCACCTTGAAATTGCATGTTAGTATTGTGTCCAAGAGAATTAGTGACTTGCACTTACTAAAGCAGTCATGTATGATGTAACTGCCATGTTACTAGCAATCAAGCCTTTTCATAATAATGGTTATCGTCTTTGAAAATAGATGTGTCAACTCATCACAGCGCAAGTAATCCAAAAGTTTTCAACATTCCTACTGGTCTTTTCTCATACAATAGATTTCTGAGATCTCTGAACATTCCCTGCATTATTCACAGTTGATCGTATTGTTCCCTACCTAGGGATCCCCAAATGGACCGGGATGTTGACAACTTGTATAGTGCTTGACTGTTCTTAGCCAGTAATAATAATGATAATTAACTCTGACCTATATTTTAGGTCATTTTTTGTCATTCCTTATTTGTATGAGTTGGATTATTCTCTTGAGCATTTATCTTTAATGACTCTTTTTAAAAAAATTATTTGGTCACTTTTCTAATTTGCTTGGAGTTGTAATCTTTCTTTCAGAGTACTTGCAGCCTGTTTCAGTTTCACATATTTTTCTGCACTTTTTCCTTTGCTATAGCCCTGGTTATTGCAGAACAGTATGGAAGAGTACTAGATCCTGGAGAGAGCACTGTAACTTGGTACTTCCTTCTTTCATCACAGTACATGTGGGAACTGTTGAGTCATGGCCTGAACCAATGATTGATCACCTGAGGCAAGGACTGAGTCAACTGTGGGGAGCACGGGTGAAGCCAGCCAGGCTCCACCCCTCCTAGGCCTAGTTTAAGGGCTGACTACCACTGGGGAAGGATCTCTTTCTGGAGATCCTTCTGTTCTGGTGTTTTCCACCACGAGCCTAGATCCTCAGGTACGAGTAAGCTTTTCTTCCTTGATTGTCTTTTTTTTTACCATGGTAATCTTTCCAACTGCAATACCTGTAAAGTACCATCCTAACTGCAATACCCTTCCAATTCTACATGGTGTTAGTGTAAACTGCTGATATTTTGTAAGTCATTTTTTCTTTGTACCCACCTAACAGCTAGTCCAGTTTGCTTAATCTTGCTTTGTAAATGTCAGACGAAAGAGTGTCAGAGGTACAGCTGTCTACAGCTTCTTCTGTTATTTTGCCATAAAGGCATTTATATGAGTTTAACAAGTTTTCTTCTTGACAAAGTCATGTTGGTTACTGCCCTGTCTATTATTTATTTACTTTCAAACTTTGAGGTGCTTAGAAAAGGTTTTTGCATTCATTCTAGTCTGGATTTTTCCTAGGAAAAAGAGAACTTTCTCTCCTTAAAGATTTAAAATAAATAAATAAATACCCAAATCTCTCACTTCTCCTAATAACTTCTAATCAAGATAACAAAAAAGAAAGAAACAGAACTGCTAATTCAGTCCCATGCATTAAAATTGAAACTATATTCAAATGCACATTTTTTCTGGATATTTTTTAAAGTTTAAAATCAGCAGATATGAATCCATGAATTTAAGTAAACAACAACAAAAAAAACCCACTTATTTTGAATGGTAACCTGGGGGATTAAAAGCTATGGTAGAATTTAGGAAGGCACATGTTTATCTCCCTTGATAATAAAGTATTTTCTTAAAAGTTATTCTGCATAAAGCCATGCTCATGAATCACAGTTCCACCTATGAAGATGTAGCCACAGCTGGAAATTCACCAATCAATTTCAAAGCAAACATTGTGAGTATTTTTTTTTACTTCGCTTTAAAAAAAAAAAAGGCAAAGCCAAAGTATATCAAAGCAAACCAAAGCTGATGTTAACTGTTGAATCCTACTATGAAGAACTCAAGGCCGCTCCTGTCTAGTTCTTTCCATGGCTTTGCAAATTTTCCCACTTCCTTCTCACCTTTTGTTTTCAGTAAGTTGAATAGCTGTCTGAAGGTAGAATGTAGCTGGACTTCTCCATGGCGTTACATATCTCTTAGGGAAAAAAAAAAAAAAAGTTTCTATCCTTCTGATCACAGGAATAATGTTTCTGAAGAGTATTTGGATACAAGGCAAAGAAAAGTGTGGAGGTAATCTGCTGAGTTGGGCTCTTCAGCAGCTTCATATATACAATCTGCATGGACATGAGTGGATTTTAATACATTAAGAAACTGCAGGAGAACAATCACAGTTGTGTGCTTTCTGTTTTTTTGACCATTACGTTATGCGATATGCTTTCTGCCTTCCCACTTTAAAGTTCTTCCCAAAAGGGTTTTTAATTTTGATGTATTGGTGGGTTGTGGAATTGTTTTTTTTTTTTTTTTTTCCAGTTGTTACATCAGACTTTTTTCAGGTCTTTCCTTTTTTATTTTATCTTGGTGTGTATTTCTGATTTTTGTTTTCTACCTATCTACTGAACAGAGTGGCTCATTTAGAGCTATATTTAACAACTCTTTTTACTGGCTCTGTCGTCATTCCAGGAAATAAGGTAGCTTTTATATAATCAAGTCATGCTCTAGCTGTTGCTTTCCTGTATGTGCAAGGTAAAATGATAATTCTGTTTGTGAATCATTGAGGTAATTATAGCATTTGCTGAAGTGATGTGGGCAGGTAAGTACATACAGAAGTTAGATAATTGGGTCAATAGTGAACAATCTGTGCTTAACAGGACTTGATTTAATGAAGGTGTTTAATTCAAAGTTAGATATCATTTCATAGAGAAGTTTCCATGGAACTTAGAGGTTGAAAAACATCTTCGGAATGTGCAGAAGCATGCTCTGTATCTTGAACATATGGATGTAACTGCCATTTTTAGTTTATGTGAACATCTGCCTAACTCACAAGTACTGATAACAGTTCGTAACTCAATTTTGGATATCTGGAATTGGTTTTGCTATTTTATCAGCTTTTGGATGTGTGACTGTGGCTAGCACATTTTGTCTTTCCACTTTTGCCTTTGATGTAAATCTACTGTTATGGTGAAGAGTGAGAAAGAAATTGGGGAGATTATATTTTTCAAAGAAATGGCCTTCTTCCTCTCTGCTGAACTGTAGTAGCTATCTTGACATGCTATGGGATGGACACAGATTGAGTAGATGGGATAGTCATGGCTCTTTACTGTCTTCTGCAGTGTCTTGCCTTTGGCAGTTGCTGACTTCATCTGTGCCTTGAGCTCTTCTTGATGGTATTCAAATACCCAGAGCAGAGCTGTGTAAAAGATGGCAGTCCATTCTAGAACTTTTCTAATTGTCTCTAAGCTTTGCTCTGCAGTGCTTATGTTTTTCATCCCCAACTTTCAAACTGTTTCTCGAAAACAGAATTTCATGATGTGGAAGAGAGAAAAAGAAAGCCTTGATAGCTGGAATCATTGTGACTGAGAATTCCTAATTCAGATTTCTCTGCAACTCAAAGCACCGTTTTCTTCTCAGGCTGCTGTGATTGCAAAGGTAGATTCTTAACATCACAAGGTGGTTTTCTGGGCTCTCATAGGAGGTGAAAAAAAGGATTACTCCACTGCTCAAGGTAACGATCTTTTCCTTAGAATTAAAAGGTTTTACACTTGGCTTCTGCAAACATGATCTCTCAGTAGCTGCTGATCGTGTGTAATTCTTACATGATAATTCAACTTGTTACCATCTACTGAACTGCAATTAGAAATCAAAATTTCTTGCTATAATACCTAAATAATTGGTGCCAATCCCAAGCTCTCTGTATTTCCAACCTTTAAAATAGAAATTGGACAGGTAGAGAAAGCTCAAACCTAAACCATCAAATATCTGTTCTCTGAAGTTGGATGTGTTTTTGAATCATCTTCTTTTCCTGTATAGATCGTAAGAAGATATATATATATTTTTTCTCTAGAGAAGGATTAACATTGTTAATTGTAAGCTATTGTGCATGTGTTAAATACAGAGATTGACCTCAGTCTATCTGCCAGCTTATGCACTGGTACATTTTGTATGTCACAAAGTAGCTGTAAGTGATCTTGTGTGAAGCTGTGCTCTGGGCACATATAAAAATTGGATCTCACTGAGTAGCTTTCTGTTCTCTAACTTCTATAGGCCAGGTACATATCCAGGCTTACTGATGTTCACAAGATTCTACTGGGAAATGCTGAAGTGGTTTTCAGGGTATGAAAGTTCTGCTCTTTCGTATTATCTATTACAGATACTTTGCCATTGGCCTGATATAATGCATGCAACTTTTCCCAAAAATACCTTGTGAATACTTACAATAAGTTCCTTCTTTACTAAAGAATTTCACATTACTAATTAACTATTAATACTAATTTCCTTTTTCATGATTAAAAGTTTGTGATGCTGCATCACCTAAAAAGTAAAAAAAGCCATGTGAGATATTAATATTACATGACAATGATTCATTACTTGGTAATAATTCAAAGTATGAAAATGGGAAGTGAGGTTTCTTTGAAATATGAATCAATTTATTTCTAGATCTTTTCATAAGATTTTTTTCTACATTCAACTCTTTTCATTTCCAGATGTGCTTGTTTTCTCTTTCTGATTTTCAACTGACTTTAACTTCTTTTCAGCTACATTAAATAGGAATGAAATTATTATTATTATTATTATTATTATTATTATTATTGCTTAAAAAGAAATGTAAAATTAAACAAAACACAAAACTGCTATTACACTTCTGATTTCAATTCCCCCTCTTCCTTCCACCACCTGGCAAGAAGTGGAGATAGCTGTATTTTAAACACTGGATTTTTGTCTTTTTTTAAAACATGCAACAGTCACTCCAGATGCAATGCCTCTGATTTCTTTCTATGAGAACCTCAACTCATGCAGAGTGAAATAACATTATTTGATAGAGCAAATGCTCAACTACAAAACAGTATTTTTCGACACAGTCACCACCATAAGCTATGCATTTTTTGTCGGCTATGAAGATCAGCCACTGAAACTTCTCCTTTTCAGGAGTTTCAGTGAGTAAAGGTGATGCATCATAATTACTATCATCGCAGGGAGCCTCTGGCACAAGCAGACTGTGAGCTATGGATGCTCCTGTAGGCTGCCAGGGCTGTGTACTTACAGAAAGTGGGATATCTGCATGAATGTAGGAGTGCCAAAAACCCAAGTCATGGATCAGGACTCTCTCTTGTAGATAATGTAAAGGCAGAACAGTGAGATTATATCCATTCCACAAAGCACAGGCAAATGCAGAGAGAAGAGCAAAGTGTGAGATGATGGTGGCTGGTGTAACACTAGTTTCTGAGTGCACCAGTTCTAGCTGCTGTTGAATTTACTTGTAGACATCTGAAGGGAAGAAAGGTTTAGAAGGTTTATCAATTTGCTCTGCTGATATTCACTAAGGGTTCCTCTTTGGCATGAGTGATGGGGGAAGTACAAAGGTTTTACAACCTCATTACTCATTTTCCAGGTGAAAGTGACCATTGCAAGGCCTGTGAGCTAGGTGCTATGTTTTAACACATCAAAAAACAGCTCCTTTCTTCTGAGATATTATAACGTGAAAAGAGATTTATGGAGAGATTCAATTAGATGGTTTTAAAATTACAGAAAACGTCAGTAATGAGCTTTGTTGGATTTTGTGTCCTGAATTCCAAATTAGGTACTTAACTAAGTGACTTAACTAGTAAATCATCTTTTCTGACTTCTAGAGTTTTAGAGGTTTTTCCAATTTTATTCTCAAATTAAGCAACTGGCAACATGTGTTTTGGCTATGTACAGCAAAGTTGTAATCTCAGTTCTAGTTTCTAATGGTGTCAATATGATTTCAAAAATCTGTCTTGACGTTTTATTCTACATCTACCCAAGCAACCTCAATGAATAGTTTTCTTGGGTGCTTCACTGTATCTTACTTTCACACTACTTCCTCTATTTAATAACTCACATGAGAAGGACAGAGGGAGGACAGACTGTACCAACGTATGTTAATTAAATAAGTTTGTGTGTAAAAGAGTTAATAACAAATGTATTTGTAGACAGCTTCTTAACGTGTAAAATCTTCTATGCCTACCTGATTTGAGTTGCAGGACTAGCAATGTAACAGAACTACAAGATCATTTGTTTATACACTTCATGAGTCACATTTGATAATCTGAATTGTAGCTGCAGTTTTGATGAATGCTTCCATTGGTAAGTGCAGAGAAGAAATATCCAATTTAAAACAGAATCCCTGTTATAGACAAATCCTTTTTACCTCATTGTTGCATGTCAGGCAGGCATCTTTGTGCCTTTTGTCTCTGAGAGCAACTTGATTTAACTTCCAGTCCTGTCTACTTTGATAGTCCAACAAGTTGAATGACATTCGAACAGCTGCATAATATTTTTATTGCATGCTTTTTATGACCATTAAATAACTCAAGGCTGAAAATAAATATGACATAAACCATTTTTTTATAACAGGCATTCACATATCTCATAATACTATATTTAAACATTCTGTGATGAACCAATTTCATTTTAAAGTATGCAGATTACAGTAGCAGGCTTTTTTTAACATTTTAAATGGTTTTTGTCTAATAAAATGAGTCATTTTTCACTTATCAAATTCAAAAATACAATTGCATACAGCTATTCTCGTTCTTCTAAATGAGAAGAGGAATAATATTTCTTTTACTGGCTGTCAGCTCTGAATAACTTTAAGTGCATTGTGGGTGGACTGTGCTTCTGTACTCTCTGTTTAGCACAGCACCTAGAAATCAATCAGGGTCTAAAACTCACCTTTTCATTAAGATGAGTTTGACTGGTGATTCAAAAGAATACTGCAAACATAACCTATGATTTTTCTTCAAGCAAAGTGATATTTTGTTTCTATTAGTTCCTCAGTTCTGCTGTAAGTGGAGCGTGTCATCTTTTTTCCATCTGGTTGCTAATTAAAGTTTATAACTAGGACTAACTATATTCACCTCTAATGCACCAGACTGGGAGATTTCCCTAGAGGCCTGCCCTCTCTGTAATCTTGTGTTTTTTAAAAATTGTAAATTGTAGAAACAAACTTTGTTCTTCTAAACTTTAGCATGTTTCTTAAGTGAAAATGAGAAAACAAAATTTTTAATATACTATATGGCCACAGCATTCACTGTTTTCACTGGATCCAAATTCATCTCCAAGCTTTTTCTTAATACTAGATAATTTTAGGGAATGTATTCTAGAAAAAATAATAAAAATGTATAGGGCAAGATTCTGAAAAACACAAGTTAGTATTAGCTTCCCTAGTGCTCAATCACCATTGGCGCTGTAAAGTGAGTAAAGCTGATATGATCTCTTCTAAAAATCATGTATGTAAAATGTTGTGAGTTATCTTTGCAGTATTTTTATTTAATTTACCCTTTGTAGATCTGTGTTATTATGTTGGCTTGCTTTTATAAAATACTGGCTGAAGATAAATAACATTAATGTTACATATATAGCATGTGGTGAGCAGTTTGATATTAGAAGCTGCTGCAGGCATTAATCCAATACAGTAAAAATGGTCATGCTTTGCATTATTTGAGATGTACTGTCATTGTCTTGCTAGGTCTTTCTTATACTTGAAATAGAATATTTCTTCAAAGAAAATGCCTTTGTAGTATGTGATGTAGTCTGTCCTTCAGAAAGCACATGTTCAGAAGTTTATGTTCTTATTTCAAAATACTCCCTAGCTGAAGCTATAGTGTGTAGAAGCTACTCTAAGAAGACAGAAGAGGGAAATGCCCCTGATTTACCCCCAAAATAATCCACTGCTGCTCAAGTTCCAAGGTATGGCTGGAACTCGCGTAGACATACCTTCACTAGCTTTGACAGACACAATTTGGCATGGCTGGTTTTGTGGAGCACTGAAGTCTGTGGGAGCCATTCTGACTTAAGACTTCTTGACAAACTGTACTGGTTTAGTGCAGCTCAGCTTATCTCTCAAACAAATTCCAAGATAGCATATGTCCAAATTCAATTCAGATGTGGAATTTCATTTAAGCATAGAGATGCTGTGATCATAGTTGAACATCTCTGTTGCCAAAATCAGTGGAGTTAAGACATTCCTTGTTGTGGAAGCAGATATAATTCTGAGAAATTCAATGACATTGAAATACTTCTTTGTATGGGGATGCATTTAATCTTAATTAGAAGTAGATCTTTAAAATGAGTTTATGATAAAAGAGGGTAATGTAAATTGCAGAAGATTATAAACTTTTTTTTTTTCTGTTTCTTAAGACTACCTGGTACAGAAGAAGGAAAGAATTTTGAAGAATTGTATTCCTGATATAGTAATAGAGAACGCCTGTCCCCATATGTTGGGTGATGACACTATGTGAATCTTGTAACATGACTAGTGCTCAGCAACTTTGCCACTCTTAGGGTCAAGCACTATGCTTTAGACTTCCCAACAGCAGGTTTGTGCCTGATATTTTCTCATCAGATGACAAAAGTTCTGCCCAAGTGATCTGTGATCTCAAAAGTCCAGTCTTTTACAGTTAGAATTTTACTGAAAAATTTGGGAAGGGTGAGTGTAAAAACCCTCAATTATGATTCCTCATTATGTTTTCTGTGAAGAAATCATTCAATTTGCACCAAAGGTAAAGATAGTGAAAAAATTGGCACACTTTCTAAGAGTGAACCTGCACTAGGATGCTGTTAACTGTGTATCATGCTGTAGCTTCTTTGTGACATGGATTTTCCATGTATTCAGTCTGACTATTTAATACTTTAGTCAGTGAAGCACATGGTTATGAATAGCAAATAAACAAATTCTTTGATTATAAGAGAAGGATGAAACTATTATGGCAAAATAACAAGTCTAAAAATACAGTAAGACTAAATTCTTGATGTTTAAATTTTTTGGTCTTGAGGTAATCTGCAGGGATTTTTATTAAAAAAACAGTCTGTTAAACCTATTCAGGACAGAGTTCAGCTGGAGAGAGTGAATAGAACTGAGTGTCTGAAAAAAAATTAACCTCTGGTGGAAATTAGAATTTAAAATGAAATTACTTCTGATGAATGTCTTCTGCTTACCCTGTTTTATATTGTCTTTCAGCGTCTATTGTCTCACTGACATTAGGATGTTGAAGCAATGGAGAAGAATTATTATTCTTATTTTACTTAGAAAAGAGCATATTATATGTTCAGTTTATGTTCCTCTTGTTGTGTTAGCTAACTAATTATCAATTCTGAAAGTGATAATGGTTGACATTAAAAGCATTTGGCAATGGAAATTTTCTAAGTCTAGTGAAGAATAATAATCATATACCACTAGAAGTTAGATTTTGATACATACAATTTCTTAATGTTGATCTTTTTTCTGCTATTTTAAGTCTTTTTCAACAAGAGCACAATTGATCTCTTGAGGGATATTACCATCTGCTTTTTCAGCTAATGTAATGAAGTGATGGTGTTCATCCACAATGAAAATGAACAATTTCTTCCCATACTGTGTTTCTAGTAATAAAGTTTAGATACTAAACTATTAAAGTTTTGAGATTGAGTTCTTATTTTCAGAAACAATAACTTCTGTAGCTCTTGTTGATCTGTAGCAACTGTCCCTGTCAGAGTGTTTTTGATGCATTTGTGTACTGCAAATCAATAGTATTATACCTTAATAGTATACTTGTGTACTTACGCTGCTAGTCATCTTTCTTTTGATGTTGCTCAGGATACAATTACTCTTCTGGACTGTAAGTGCACATTTCTGAGTTTCTTATCAATTGGAATGGAATCTCAAGTTCTTCTCTGCAGCGCTGCACTTAACCTACTTGGTTCCCAGACTGTATTCCTGAACTCATGTTTGAAATTGTCCTTACAGAGGTGCAGGGTGATAATAATGGTAAACATCATTCCCCAGCTTTGTCTCCTAGAGCAAAGTTACAATTAACTGGAATATAAGTTGCGAATGCAGTCTGGCCTACCTGCCTTTGCAAACTGTTTCTCCTGTTCAGTGACAAGTAATATTGGCTGTATGTCTTTGCATGCAAGAAGCTGGGGATATAATAAAATGCGACTAGCAGTAGTTGGAATGCTGATGTGTTTAAGGAGAAATGGTTGGAGCTCTGAGATCTGAAAGAGAGGGAAGTTAAGCTGGTATCTAGGAAGCAAAAGAAAGGCCTTATGTTACCACATTTCAACATTTGAGCATTTGATACAGGTAAATTCTCAAATCTCAAGACCATTCTAAAAATCTCAAGTTACACTTTCCGGTCATTTATTCCTGACTTTCATACCTTAAGCTGTATTCATGTAGTAATTTGAGGTGTTTATTCAGCTATGAAGGCAGAGACTGTAGGAATTAATGGGGCTTGATGTTCTCATATAGTCACTTAACTCATAGTGGATGGGGTATCAGAGGAAGAAATATAAAAGCATATGGTAGAATGATTACATTACAAAGCAGTGACACCATTGGGCTGTTTGCATTTCCAGTGCCTGACTTGATGGTTTTATGCAAGTGCTCTGTGTTCATAGGAGATTTAACTATTTTATAACATAGTAATGGATTAATTCCTTGCTTTCTTTTCTGGTTCTGAAAGAGTGAACTCATTTTGTGTCACAATGGACAGCACTTAGATATTGTGAGAAGAATGCAAAGAAGCCTTGCTGAATACCAATTGAATTCAGGAAATTGATAGACCAAAGAGTGTCCTAGTCAAGCCCTGTTACACGTATATTATTCACATTCTTTCTACTCTTTGCATATTGCAGAAGTGTAACTTCTGTTCATTGATGATTTTGTCGTAGCATACAAATGAAAAGATTGAAAAATGGATACTGTAATGTCTAAAATCACACAGTACTTAGCCAGCTGCAATCAGTTTTGGCATATGTCCAAATAATTGTAAGCATGTCGACTCTAAATTTTATACATAGGAAGTAGTAATGTTGTTAGGAAACCTGATTCTTAATTACTTTTACAACTTAGTACAAAATTCATGTTGGATTTCCAAGATGTGTAAAATTTTCTGAAAGTGTACAAATTGTTAGTGGATAAATATTTGTGGTAGGTGGATGGTTGGACTAGACATCTTGGAGGTCTTTTGCAACCTTGGTGATTCTATTACTTTTGTCTTAGAAAGAATATATCTAATTGGAAAGCCAGCGATTTTAAGGTTCCATCCAATAATTGGAAACCAAATTTATTCCTAATAGTGGTGTTTCCAACTAATGGTGAACTCATGTGGGAAAACAAGGACAAAATATATTTTGATGTACTGTTTTATTTGGTTATCCTAGAATAGGTGTACTGAGTAGTACATTTTTATCATTACATTTTTATTTAGTAGTACATTATTTCTTTTAAACAAAGAAATAATAAATAAAGCAATGAATTACTACAATAGATGCATAATTCTGTTGGTCCTTGTTTACAGTTTGTTACCCAACAACATAATTTATAATTTTGGGAGCAACAATTCTTACTCTTCAGTTTCTTTTTTTTTTTTTTTTTTTATTATACAGATGTGAGGATAAACTGCCTCACTGGACAGAATATGAATTCACACGTGTACCGTCCAAAGTCAAGGGATGGGAAAATGATCAGAAAAAAATATTGTTCTATATTTGCTTAGGTTTTATACTTAAGTGTTTATTATTGGTTATTATTGGAGATTAGAAAACATGGATAAAGGGGAACTTGCTCTGACCAAGTGTAACTCTTGTCCAATATAGTAGTAGTTTGTGCACATTCAGGTTTTAAACAGTGTGTACCTGAGTAGAGGAAACTCACAGGGAACTTTTCAACTCTTTTCACATTCTTTACGCATCTGAGAGGTGTAGATTTAGATGAGACAGAAAAGGAAAACTTACCTCTTAGTCCCCTACCCCTCTGCCAAACAGCTGCTGCTAACCTGGAGCTTGTCTCCACGTTCTGCAATGTGCTGCTTTGAGAGCAGTACAAGAAAGTGCGAGAGGTTTGGCAGACACAGTATGCTGGAATCTTTGGCAGAAATGGTCATGAAGAAAAGGCAGTGTTCAGCTCTCACTATTTTAATAGGTGAGAATGGAGCTGCATTGTTTTATCTCGCTTTATCACTAACAGCAAAACTCTTTTTGCATGTGGATCAGTATGAGTTTTATTCCATGACTTTTGGTCATTTTTAAGATTTCAAAATAAGTTATGTTACTGAAGATAAAGCATTTGGATCTTAAGACAAAAGAAAAAAAAAAAGCAACCCAACTGTATGCATCTTTTCGATAGTATCATCTTAGACCTTTTTTAATATTATTGTTCTGTAATTTTAATACTCCATATTGGGGGGGGGGGAATAGTCTGAGATCTGTGAACATGCTCCAGTTTGTGTGTCTCTAACCTCAAAATACTAAGTGTATTGTGGGCTATTTTAATTTGATTTTATGAAATTACCTACTTTCTCTTTCCAATTCCAATATACTGGGTGAAATCACATAAAACTTCTGCTCTCTTCTGAAAAACTCTTCTGCTATTGTTAAATTTGATGTGAAACATGCAAAAGTTTAACTATTTCTGTATCCCTGAGGCTCGCACAACCTCCCACCATTTTCAGATTAAAACACAGTTGATGACCTTCTAGGCCATAGAACACTCAAATGCAGTAGGAAGAACTCCTGACATTGTTGTTCAGAGGTCAAAAAATTTGAGCAACACAAGGCAAAATGAAAGGGAATGGGAAAACGTTAGACTTCAAGGAACAGTAGGGATAATTGTTCTAACAACTAATGAAGTAAATTTTGGAATCTTTTCTGTGTGAATACTAGGGATACTAGCAACAAAAGACAAGCCCTACTTAAACTGAGACTTAAACCTAGTCTCAGTTTATTAAATCCACTTGAAATACCTTTGCTATGACCTTTTTGCTACAGATACTTTAAAGGTAATTGTGTTTTTGGAAAGTTCAGAAGCTACTGTATATTGTAGATTAAACTAATATTATATACAAAATAATCCTGTCAAGAAATAATACACAGGGGTGATTTGAAAAAGATCCATCAGATTTTTTTATTTTTTTTTTATTTTTAAAGGAAACAGTCTGTTATGGAATGCATTTTTACCTTAATGGTGCCATAGAGTGACATAGTGACATGGCTGTAGGGTACAGCCTCTACACAGAGAACTCATAGGAATGAAACTGGTTATTAAATTGAACTTAACCTTGTGAGGACTGTGTTATCAGTGTTATCAAGGATGCAGGTATTTCAGTAGTGAATATTCTTATCATGTAACTTGGAAGTCACATGTGACTGACACTTTGCAAAAACCAAAAATTATCACAAGCAAAATGTACAGCACATTAAGAAATGTTCTGAGTTTGAACATGAACTTATAAGTGCATTTGAACAGAGTTTATACTGCTAGCTTCACATATTTTAAAGACTCATCTGTGAGTGAATTTCAAGTCTATATGTAGAAATTTTACTGTCTCCTGTCTTTATCTTATATTATTAAATCCATGCTGTGACTGAAGAAGGTCTTAGATATCAGTCAATGACCAGTGGAAAATGAATAGTCCTTGTAGACAAAGATTATGTTATCTAAGGATAATAATTCAGATTCAGTACGGTTTGATAGTCTGTCGGACCTAGTGATGGGCTCAGGACTGAAATTCCAGGACAAGCAAAATGGTGATTGGTGAGAGACTAACAGAATTTGCTCCAATTTTTAGGCTTCTTTTTCTGTTCAAGTGAAATTGTTCGGTCCTTTGTGGTGATTATGTTTTGCTCCTGCACTGTGCTTGTTGATGGTATTATGGGGGGATGATGTGGGATTAATAACATTAATTTACATGTAGAAAGATGAGTAAATCTAATGATCTCTTTCACAAACTGATGAAAAAACCTTGATCATTTCCTTCTTTTATACTGCAGAAATGTGAACCCTCAGAAACATGTTATGATGAGCAAATTTCATGGTAAATGAATCTTCATGTGCAGGCTTCTAAAAGTTTGCTTTCCACTGTTTTTTTCTTGACGCTGAGGGAAAGTATGTGCTCGCCTTCTTCCATGCAGCATGCTTGATTTTACTGCATTGCATTAAAAACTTCCTACAGGGAGGCTAGAGCCACTTTGCTACTGCTCCCCTCTCTTTTCAGTTTTGCCACCACCAGTGATCATCATTGCCTACTCTGTCTGGCATAGGCAGGTGGTTTGCTCCTGCCAAGGTGGATGCAATGTAGGGGCCAGCAGTGGTGGCCACTGCGACCAAATCCCTGCTGTGCCACTGCCTGCCATCTGCGAGATGATGGCAGCTCCATCCTCCCTGCTTTGCTCTGTGGGGAGTGCCATAGATGAGCCGGCCAGTGCTGTGCCAGCCTAGCAAGTCATTTAGTGCCAGCAACAGGAGACTTTGTGCCCTAGGGTTAATTACAGTTGCATTAAGGTGTCAGATTGTAATATTCTTATTTGTTGTTCTAGTTTCCTGATGTAATGAAGGTAAAGCCATCACTTTGGATAGTATAGGGAGCCATTCTGCATCAGAGAGGACTGCTTTACTAGAAAGATTTTCTTCACTGATACACAAATCTCCTGCTAAGAGCAAAACTTCCTGCCTCTTTAGTATTCACGTGCTGATGATAATCAGTAACCTGGGTCAGCTTAAAGCAATAGTATTCTGATTAGCTAGGTGTAAATGGACTTTATCAAAAGTACCTATAAGAAATGTTCTAAATCCTTTATTCACAAGTTAATAATTTCTCATTTCTGAAGCATTCAGACTTGCTCTTTTTTTACAGCAACCAGAATAAGATGTTACATGTTTTTTTTCATTTCTATTCAATGACATTTTGTGACACAGTTCTGGTGCTCAGTGTTACATATCATTGCTCATTAATGAAAAGTTAAAGCAAATTTCAGACTAAAATAAAAATGTTAACTGTTCTTAATGGAGACAGTTACAACTTCAAGTCTTGTCAAGCTAAGTTGCATAATTAATACATACTCTTCAGACGCTTGCTATTTTCAAAATAGACTGTCAGGCATGTGATTTTGGTCTCATAATGTCTCAACTGTAAACAGTTTGAGTGGGGGTGGTGTTTTCATTCTGAACAATAGCATCAATGCTTAGAAATTGAAGACAGAAAGACTCAGTTATTCATGTCATGTATTAAGTGATACAAAACAAATCTGTCCTTGGCTTTTTATTCCTTTGAATGTGTAGTTACGTTTTATTTTTGCTGAACTTTATACTAGGTTGACAGGCAAAGAGCCTGTTCCAGGAAAAAGTAAGTAGCAAGATAGCTCTCATTGTACTACTATTGTAGGAAAGGAGGAAAGTATATTTCCTAGTATGTCACAGTGCACTTGATGCAAATATTTTCAGTGTGATTGTTATGGTTCTATCTTTTTTGTTTTTTGGGTTTCAGTATTCCACATCAAGAAGATGATTGTGGCAGAAATGGCCATTTTATAGTCTAATACATATATTAGTGGTAGAAGCAGTCTAAGCTTATTACATATCAGTATTTTTGTCGAGTTCTGGGCTTGAAGATGCAAATATTTCTATACTCATTAATGTTAACAATCTGATGAGGCATTTTGAATTACTGTAAGAATAAAAATACTAAGTAATTAGAACAAAAAGGGTTATCTCAAATGCATATTAAAAATAGTGGAAAACCTTGTTTTCCAGTTCCAGCATGCATTTAAAGTAACTCTCCGGATCAAGCTTAAGACCTCATATGGCTATAGGATGTTTTAGTATCCTGATTCATTGCAGCTGTCAACAAACCTGTAATAGAATTTCACCGACTGAAAAAAACCCTGCTTTTAATGGAATGCTTGTAATTTCATCTTTTATGAGAAGAAAATATATTTTCCTTATGCATTCTCCCTTTTTGGAATTTTTGTGTAAGCTTCAATTATAATATGTTTTAGCTACTCAGTAAGTCAGTGAACTCAGATTTCAAGCAAGCTGCCTTGAGTTTTCATTTAGAATTCTGGTGCTTCTACACTCAGTCTCTGAAGTCTCAGCTGTCATCCCTAGGTAAAAGACATAAAGTGGCAACAGAATTTATAATGTACAGTCTTAATCTGAGATTTCTTATTTGATTATCGGTGTGAAAGAAAACATTTTTTTTCTGCTATCATTTCTAGAGATGAGGATTTAGAAGTCTCAAAAATTTCAAGTCTGATATTAGAGCTTATTTATTTTTATGTAGGAACTCAAACATGTGTTTTATATATTTAGCATTTAAATATGCTTTTTTTTTTTTTTTTTTTTTTTTTTTTTTTTTTTTTTTTTTTTAAACATGCACAGCTACAAAGAGTCATGCTAATTGGTGGTCCCAAGTACCTGGATGTTCTGATTCAGAAACTAAGAAGATAACAGGCATGATGAAGTGCAGTTTTTCTTTTTTTTATAGTTTTAACTGGGTCCCACCTCACCTTGAGGAGAGAGTGAGTCAGCACACCTATCCTCAAGCTTAGCTCCTGTGATTTAAAATGATTTTTAGTCTTTCCTTGTGAGAGAAACTTGACCCAGATGTAGCCTAGGGTTCAGAAGCAAACAGTCAGAGGGGAAAAAAATAAAATTGTATATTAAAACAATATCTTTTTTCAGTTAATTATGCTTTAAGTATTTTGAATTAACAAAGTATGAGATTTTATAGAACTTGAAGGAAAATCACAAGATATATATCTTTGATTCAGTTCTCATCCACTAACTTTCTATTCTTGAGCCACAAGGAGCTGTGCATCTAGGAATGAGATGGAAACTGCTGGTATATATATATACATATATACATGTATATATATACATATATGTATATATATATACATATACATATACACATATATATACATATATACATGTATATATATATATACACATATATATACATATATATATACCAGCAGTTTATATATAATATTATATATATATATATATATATATATACATATATATATATATAAAAGAACAACAAAAACCCACACGTTATTTTCACTTTGAAATTGATCCAATTTTCTTATCTCTTGTTTTGAGTTTTAGAGGAGGGGCAAGAATTGTGTATGTGCCAGGAACAAATTTAGTGAAAATTGCTAAAGATATATGAAAACAAATTTATAGTTAATAGTAATGCATAGATTTCTGCTTTGCTTTGAAATGTACTTTTTGAAAACAAAATTACTAGCAGTTATACCAACATCTCTGTGAAATCATTTCTCAGTGATAAATAATAAATACAAAACAAAATGATCTTGCAAGAGAGTACAAAACACAATTTTGCAGTCAAAGGTGAAAGCTTTCATTTTTTGTAGTTCGCGCAATTTTAAGCAAGTAAAAAAAAGATGGATAAATGTGTGAGTGTAGATGTAGTCCTGATGTCCTACTTGGTAAAGGATTGCATTTTTTCTTAACATTGGAGAGACAATGAGTAGAAAAAATGTGATGGGGCTACAGTAAGTCTTGTTTTTTCAAAATCTGAATATCAGAACTGAATATCAAAACAGACTATTTTCTAGATTAGTCTTTTTGCTCAGTAATACATAGTATATTTTAATGATTAATCTTGAATTGAGAAGGCAGAGAATAGCTGTCTTTTAATGACATATTTCGACATATCAAGTAGATGCATGTACAATACAGTGTGTAACCCAACAATAACTGGGATGAAATGTGGGATATTTTTTTTTTGAATGTTTGTGATTACCATTCTTAAGCTGAGATTGAAAGAGACAAAAAGGTGTTTCCTGTATTTTGAACGCTTCAGAGCAATATACTGTAAATTGAAGCATGCAGAAGTACTCTCCTTATTTAAAAGAGGTAAAGAAAAAATCTTGAAAGGATGAGCTTCAGCATAGCATAGTCATGAACTACCAGACCTGGCTTTGGTAAAGAAGATGCTTTCTGACTGGGGATTTTCCAGGCAATATTGTGCAGGCAGTATAAAGGCAGCTATATTTTATTGTTAGGTTGTATTTATGGAAAATGTATATATTGCTGATCTGAATTATTATAAGCTTTTTAAATACATCCCCTAATATTCATCTAAATATCTGATTTTGTCTCTGGTTTTGTAAAAAATTTTACTTTCACAATAATTTAAAGGAATGTGAAGAAGCTATGTACTGATTTTTGTGGAGGCTTCAGTTTAACTTTTTTAGATATAGAAATGTGGACTTTTTTTTTTCTTTTTTGATTTGACTGGCATCAAGGATATCATCTAATAGAATTAATATTAAACTGTTGCCTGGGAAATATATGACAGGAACTTCCATATACCATCACTGTTTAGATGTTTTGGAAGATAAGAAAGAGTGTTTTTGAGCTGTCAGCTATTAAAGTGAGTAAAAACAGCTGTTTTCTATTAAAACCAAACACAGTACTTCAAGCATTTACAAGATTTAGGATTATCTCTATGGCAAGATTGTTGGTAGGCAAAATTTCATTCTAACCTGTAGTTAATTTCTCTCAGAAATTCTCTCAGAGTAATAAACTCTGCCCTGGTAAGACCTCATCTGGAGTACTGCGTCCAGTTCTGGGCTCCCCAGTACAAAAAAGACAGGGATCTCTTGGAAAGAGTCCAGCGGAGGGCCACGAAGATGGTGAAGGGCCTGGAGCATCTCCCCTATGAGGAAAGGCTGAGTGAACTGGGTCTGTTCAGCCTTGAGAAAAGAAGACTGAGAGGGGACCTGATCCAGGTCTATAAATATCTAAGGTGTGGGGGGCAGAATGGCGAGGCCGGACTCCTTTCAGTGGTGAGTGGAGACAGGACAAGGGGAAATGGCCAGAAACTGGAGCATAGGAAGTTCCGCACAAACATGCGCAAGAACTTCTTTACAGTGAGGGTGACGGAGCACTGGAACAGGCTGCCCAGGGAGGTGGTGGAGTCTCCTTCTCTGGAGATGTTCAAGACCTGCCTGGATGCCTACCTGTGCGACCTGGTGTAGGGAACCTGCTTTGGCAGGGGGGTTGGACTCGATGATCTCAGGAGGTCCCTTCCAACCCCTACAGTTCTGTGATTCTGTGATTCTGTGATTCTGTAATTCATTTACACAAATACACATTTGCAAGACTTATTTGAAGATTTATTTAAATTTCCCTCACTGAAGGAAATTTGCTTATGGTAATGTCATAAAAAAATTTTTTTCACCTTAAATCAGTCAGTGTATATTCCTCACCCCTCTTTTGAGACTATTTTCAATGTAAGGGGCAGTTTATGTTTTAAAACAACTTAGTCTTACCCTAATTTTACCTCGGTACCAATATATTTGTATAGAAGTTAAATATGTATAATGGCACGATCTGAGAAGTACGTTTATGTGACTTTTTTTCGGTGACATTTTCTTCATATAACACAACAGAAACACACTGTGAAATTTTGCTTATACTTCATATTTTACTTATGTCAACTTGTCACGTTTCTCTGGAACTTTAGTTCAGGTGCTAAACAAATCTTGTAGAATAAGTTAATGATCTGTCTTGCATCATGCATGCAGTGATACCACTTCCTTACTTCTTTGTTTATATTATAAGCTATTTATAATATACGTTAGATGTATTACAATGTCTAGTATTAGATATGGAGGTTGGTGTCCCTGCCTGTGGCAGGGGGGTTGGATCTTGATGATCCTAAAGGTCCTTTCCAAACCAAGCCATTCTATGATATACTTTACCAACGTTTCATGAACAAACTAGAAATGAAGTAATAATACTGAAATAAGAGCACTGTCCTTATGTTTCTCTTATGTTAGAAATATTTGGTTAAATAGAGTTGCAAAATACACTTTACATACATGAATGTTCCTGTAACTGAAATAATAGTAAACTTTCATTTAAGTATCTGAAACTGTGAATCGAAAGTTTTCCTCACCTAATTATGTCCTAATTTCCTTTTTTGTCTCTTGCTGTCTTTCTACAACAATATTCATTACATTGTATTGGTGATGCTGGTGAAAATTGATTTTACAGTTATGATGCCTGAATGACAGACATTAGGAGCATGGATTTTGTCCATTATAGTTACTTGGACTACTGAAAAAGTATTGCTTTCTATTGATAGATGTAGTCAAAGATATTGAAATTCAGTATCGGTATTTGCAGGGGATTATCACAGAATCGCAGAATGGCCCAGGCTGGAAGGAACCTTAAGGATCATGAATCTCCAACCCCCCTGTCACAGGGGTAATAAGGCAGGGCAATAAGCTTTACTGATGAAATGTAGACCTTTAAAACTAGGTTTCAATGGGCTGGATCACTGGGCTGAGGCCAATGGAATGAATTTCAACAAGACCAAGTGCCAGTTTCTGCACTTTGGCCACAACAACCCTTAGCAACACTACAGGCTTGAGGCTGAGTGACTGGAAGGCTGTGTGGAAGAAATGGGGCTGTTGAATCCCTCTTGGCTGAACATGAGGCAGCAGTGTGCACAGGTGTCCAAGAAGGTGTCCAAGCCTGTATCAGAAATAATGTTGCCAGCAGGAGTAGGGAGGTCATGGTCCTTCTGTACTTAGCTCTGGTGCGGCCACAACTCGAGTGCTATGTTCAGTTTTGGGTCCTTCTCTACAAGAAAGAGACTGAGGCCCTGGAAGATGTCCAGCGAAGGGCAACGAAGCTGTGAAGGTTCTGGAGCTCAAGTCTTCTGAGGAGCAACTGAGGGAACTGAGATTTTTCACGCTGCAGAAGAGGAGGCTCAGTGGAGACCTTATCACTCTCTTTAGCTACCTGAAAGATGATTGTGGTGAAGTGGGGGTTGGCCTTTTCTCTCACGTAACTAGAGATAGTATGAGAGGTAATGGCCTCAAGTTGCTCCTGGGGAGGTCCGGGTTGGATATTAGGAAAACCAAATTCTCTGAAAGAGTGGTCAGATGCTGGAACAGGCTTTCAGAGAAGTGCTGGAGTCACCATCCCTGGAAGTGTTCAAGAAACGTTTAGATGTAGTACTGAGGGCCATGGTTTAATGGGGAAATACTTGTGGTAGGAGGATGGTTGGACTAAGATACCCTTGGAGGTCTTTTCCAACCTTGGTGGATATATGATTCTATGCTCATATCAGAATGAAATGTTTTATAAAACTGTGAATTTGAGATAACTGTGCAATGCCAATGATTATTTTTTTTTATGGTTAGATTTATCATAGCTGTACTTAGAGATGTATGCCTATGAGGTACAAATGGAAGTCGCAGAACAAATTTGCGATTAAGAAGTTTGTGTCAAAATGATGGTTGTTACTAGACACTGGCTTCCTGTCAAACCTCAACACAGCTGCTCTCTCAGTCTCTCTCCTCAAAAGTGCAGTGGGAGAAAATATAACGGAAAAGCTCATGGGTTAAGATGAAGATGGAGATCACTTTCCAGTTACTGTTATGGGCAAACTAGACTTGACTTGGGGAAACTTGATTTACTGACAATTAAAATAGAGCTTTGCCAAATGATATCGGAATATCTTCCACTGCCTATATTTATGAACTGTCATTAAAATATAAGCATCACACACTTTCATCTCCTTCATTTGCATCAAAATCAAAGTAATGTTTTCATGACACCAACTATGAGCAATATACATACACACTAGACCTCATCCACTTACTGCATTACATCAACAAAATATTTCCTGCAGGTATTCTACTCTCTGTCAAGGTCTAGTTTGTCTTCCCTTTTTCTCTCCCGATTACTGTAGTTATCTTGATTTTCTCAAATCCCATGTTGAGTGCCACTGTGATGATTTGACCTCAGCCAGTGACAAAATACCCACCCTGTTTCTCACTCTCCTTTCTCCATGGTTCAGCAAGAAAACAGAAGCCAGGTGAGATCTGTGGCTTGAGATAAAGAGTTTAATAAGGAAAAAAGTTGCGAGTGCTAGCAAAACAAAACAAGGGTTTATGTGCCTGCCCATTACAGGTAGTGAATGTAAGATAAATTTTAGGGAAGCTGGGCCTTGGTGTATTTAACAGTTATTTGGGAAAATATTTACTTAAGAACATTGCCCTGAGTATTCCCCCTTCATTTTCCTTTTCCTGAGCTTTTTGCGTTTACTGAGCATGAAGCTGTATGATCTTTAATGTCCCTTCCAAGCAATTCTACGATGTAGAATGTCCCTTTGGTCACTTTAGGTCAGCTTTCATGTGTCTCCTTCCAGTCTCTTGCTACTCTTTGCTACTGATTTTTGGTGGAGGAGAGTGTCTAAAGAGAAAGACTCAAGGCTGTGCCAGCTGCTTAGCAATTGCCAAAACATTGGTGCATTTTTGACTCTGTTATTGCCACAAGCGCAAAGCACAGCACCATGTGGTCTGCTGTGAAGAAATTCAACTTTAGGCAGAACCAATACAGCATCATTCTTATATCATCAGATATGTAAATTCATAAATTCAGGATGTACCTTGTTTTCTAATTTAAACCAATGACTTAATGAGAAATATAATGTGAAAGAATTTGAAAAGAATAACAGATGAAGCCACATAAGTGTGCTGACAAGAACAGCCATTCTTTCTGCACTCTTTTGTGTGCTTTATGAAGCCAATAACTATGTCAAATTTTATTTTCCCTTTAGTATTTTTGCTGTCTTGTTAGTGAGTTAATGATTTCTTATATCTGAATATAATGGTGTGCTCTCTGGGAGCTGTGAATTTAAAGCATGGGCATGCTGTAATATTTTAATAATTTCATTTCAACAAATACCAACAAATTGTGTATCAAGAGTAAAATGTTGATAGTTATAAATTAGTCTCCAGCTGGTGCTCAGAGAGTCTTATTTGCTTCTTAGCCCAAGTGAAAGAGACAGCTGATGCAAGTGATGTTCAAGTTTCGTGCAGCACTGGTACTTTAGTCCCATTATTCCACTTCAGGGTTGTGATGAAAGATAGAGTGAGACAAATTCCTGCCGGGAACCAAAGTGTTTTCTGATGCTTCAAAGAGTATTGTTTCTTGTTCTCTTTAAGAACTGTTCTGCATGTATGAAAAAAATATTTTTGAGATATGCATCAGAGAAAACAAAATGTGACTGATTATCTGTGAAAGATCTGTGATGTGGTATTTATAGTACATATAAACCTGGGATAAAACTTAACTGAGCTGGTTTTTTTTTTTGTTTATTTGTTTTATTTCCCTGTAGACTTAGCCATTCCTTCATTGGAGAGCAGAAAATCACATCTCTTTTCAGTCTTTTCCTTGGGACTTTTCCTTCACAAAGAAATTTGTGAGTTTTATATTTTCTTGAAGTCTTTGGAGTTTCAAGGTTAAAGGGGGGGGGGGGGAAAGAGATAAAGGTAGAGTCACCAACCTGATAGAAGTCTGCTTTTTTGGCCCAAGTAATTTAAAGAATCAAGTAGGAGGCCAAACCAAAAGGATTGTAATCACAAGCAGATAAGAAAGGTTAAGTTGAGATTAAAACTGATGGGAGTTACTAGACATTTCCAATCCTTTTATTGCTAGAATTTAACTTGCTTTATAGTACAAGCAAGCAGTCCTAGGGGAAAAAATATATATATATTATTTGAATAGAGAATCAGATTGTGATCCTGTATGGAAAGTCAGTTAAATATGCATGCAGTTATGCCTTTTTGTATGCAATAACAAGCCCCAGAGCTATCAGACAATCACAATTATTTATTATATAAACAACTTGGCAGAGCAAAGGAAGCAAAGGAGTAGTCATTAGACTTTATAATAACAGAGGTTTCAAAGGCTGTGGGTCACTTCCATTAATGGTTGGTATGTGGCTTTCCTTCTTGAGAACTTTTCACTTCAGAAGGGATAAATTCTCTACAACTACCTGAGAGGAAACTACAGGAAGGAGAGTGTTGATCTCTTTTCTCAGGTGACAAATGATAGAGTAAAGAAGTAATTTCAATTTACACTGTGGGAGGTTTAGGTTGGATGTTAGAAAGAATTTCTTCATGAAGAGTGTGGTAAGACATTGGAATGAACCAGTCATGGAAGTGATAAAGTCTGCGTCCCTGGAGGTATTTGAGACGTCGTTGTGTCACCAAGGGTTTGGTGATGGGACTCAGTAGATCAGGTTGATGGTTGTACCCTGATAACGTTGAAGGCTTTTCCCAACCTAGATGACTCCATGATTTTATGATCTTTATATTGTTATAGTTTTTTGATTAAATAGAAATATTATTTTTTATTAAGAAGAAAGGGAAAGGTGTTTTTTAATCTTATGAGTCAGATGACTAGCAAAATACTAAATCACAATTACAAAAGCCAGTGATAAGGAGAAATACATAAAACCTATTTTCTTTGCTGCCCACAGTGATAACTATGAGAGGATATTTTCGTTGAAGGGGCTAGAACAGAGCACAGGAATAGGATTCATAGTGTTTTCTTCAAATTTTTTATTTTTCATACAGAAATATTTGTTGTAATCCTTTGTATTGGCTGAATGATAAAAGCTAAAAGCCAGCTAAGCCTGCTGCATTTGCCATATTATATTTTAGATAGGAGAAATGAAGATGGGAAATTTAAATCCTGACAGGAGGCATTCAGATCTTTTGTGCTGGGGTGGAGGGGAATATTACCATAAATGCAGTCATTTTGGTGTTATATTTACTGGGAAAACACAGAGTATTCTATTTAGAAAAATAAGATCTATGGGAAAAGGATGCTGAAGTGTTGCGATTAAGTATAGTTTTCAGTTTGCATCATCACGGACCATGTAGGACATTGGGTAATACACTAAATTATATTTGGGTAGTGGTATCATAATGATTTTTAAAACATTAGCATTTGAAGCATGACTCTACAGGAAGAGGGTGCTTTGATAAGTGCCTTTCTAATAATAATTTCGAAAAGATAAAATTTCAGTAAAAACAGAAAAAAATATGCTATTTATTTAGCAATTAATATGCAATAACATACACATATTGGAAACTCTTGGGTACAAATCTTTTAATTTTAGTTCTGTTCCTCTGGGAAATTTTGAAAAACTTGACCTAACACTGATGGTAGTTGAAAGCTATACAAGAGACATAAAAGGGCCCTCACTTTTTTTAGAACTGCTGATGTTGTAAAGCTCAAATGAAGATATATATTTTTAACTCAGCAACTTTTATGTCTCTAGATGCACCCAGCCAAGACTTTATTTCCCAGACATTAACAGCTTGGGGAAAAGCTGGCATTTTGTATTTTAAGTACAGTGACTTGTAGTACAAGTCAACTATGAAGTTGATCAGAGGTTATTGCAATTGAGGTTGCATTGGTGAGTAGATATGGTTTGCCTCAACACTGTAATTTGTTGCCTGCCACGCTGATTAATAACAACCTATAGTAACTAATTATAACAATTATTTGTCTGAAAGTGTAGCACCTCTTCAGATTTTTAATTGAAGGCAGAACCGATCTCAGAAGTCATCTTAAAATTGTGTTTAAAAAAAAATAGCTGGGATGTGATTCTGGCATTTAGGAAATAAGATAAATGCTCAATTTGAAATGTAAGAAGAAAAGAAGTAGAAAAATATTTTCTAAGCTGAATTATGTTACGATTAAGAGGAAATTTTTTATTAAATCAGATTAAGAAGGCATATATTTATGTGACAAGACCGAACTAGAAAGATTTTAAAATTTCATTTCTGCACACCAATCTGCTGATTTACCTCTCTCTTGAAAGTAAGTTTGTCAAATCAAATATGCTTTTTTCAGTGTAAGCTTAAATTTTAACTTTTCTTGCAGTAATTGCTGCTCTTAGCCCAGGACTGCCCTACTCTTTTTAATCTCTTGGATCTCAGAAATATTTCTACTTTTCCTGCGATGGGTTCTCTATGAATGCACTTCTCACAAATATTGTTTGTCAGGACAGGAGTAATACCAAAACATGTCAGAATGTTTGTTTTTCTGTTAAGTTTGTGGCAGATAATCAGAAGATTAGAGGGCCAAGGTATACAGCTCATCAGCAGGTGATCCTACATCCTTGCTGGTTATGTGAGGTCTTCATAACATCTGTGGACAGTGCAAGAGGGAGATCATCAGTCCTTTAACAAGTGATTTTGTTAGGAGCACAGATATGATGGCTGCAGAAAGAAAATCCACAGGGTTATCATGGTTAATTCCAGTTCTATTAGAAGTGCTGTGATGGTGACTATTTCTGGCAGAGGGAAGCAGGCGTTTCCAAGTGGGGCTGTAAAGGCCTCAGTTCATTCGTATGCCATGTTTCTTTTTTGAAGCTTGTTCTAAAAGGAAAATCTGATGCCCATCTGATGCAGCTGAGGAAAAAGACAGTCAAAGATCTAATCTGAGTTATATAGCAGTGGCTTAAAAGCTTTGCTGGAATAAAATCTGGACTTCAAGCATGAGTTCTAAATTTAGTAACACTTTTAAGAACTACTTGAAACTATTACCAGTGACATCAACAATGGCATTGCCTTGGTCGTAAGGGAAGTAACTGATAATACTGAAGTAGGATGGTAATTCACTGGAGTAAAGTACGCTGCTCATCTCTTCACTTCCCCTGCCTGCTAAAGAAACTCATTCAGCACAGAAATAAAGTAAATTGGCCCCTCATTTTTCAGCCCACTCTTGACCTTGGAAGGAGCTAGTTCTGTGGAAAGCTGCATCCAGAAAAAGGCTACATTTCGCAATGAAGAAGAACCTAAGGAAAAAGAAAAGACATTTCTTATACCATTGCTAGCCAACACAATTTCCATCAATAATCTTCTGGAGTTACAGGAAAAAGAGCAAGACATCATATAACTTTAGAATCCTGGGGCTTATTCTCAGACTTTTCTAGTTACTGCTGTTCCCTGAATAGAAGTGTAGAGATCAGTTTTATGACAGTGTTTGGAACTCTCCAGAAGGGCTGAGTGTTTCCATTGGCTGATTTAAAAGAAATTACGAACCTACTTTGGGGTATCTAAACTCAGTATCTTTCTCAAGTTTTATATTTGTCCTTTTGCAATGGGAATGGTGGGAGAAGATATCTTTGTTTTTATTGTTCTATAGTATACAAAAAGGAAAATAAAAAATGATGTGACAATAGCCGCTGTTCACTTCTGCGGACTCCTTTTACCCTGAATTGTAAAGAACAGGGCAGTAAGATACACAATTAATAGGAAGATACATTCAGTAGGTTTTTGGTTGGCTTTTTTTTTTTTTTTTTTTTTTTTTACAATAGGATTAATTGATTCAGTAGTGTTTTAAGTAGGATTTTTAGATAACAGTACTTTGGCTAGGTGCCAGACAGAGTTTTGACAAATATGTGGAATAGGCAGGAGCAGAATGAAAATAATTGGCAAGGCAATGTTTTGTGAGGTGATGGTGGAGACAGAATGGAAATCCTTTTAGTTTCAGTTGGTGCTCTGCATGATGTTAAGCTTTTTTCACACTCACTACAAAATTACAGAAGTTGGAAGGGACCTCTGGAGATTATCTAGTCCAACATATGAATATTGGGAGGGAGTTTACTACTATCTGTTTTCACCTTGTGACTGGGTGTGAAGTAGCTTATCATCAGCTCTGTCATCTAGTATTTGAGCTGGTCAACCCTATACAATCAGTGAGGCATGTAAACATGTAACTGTACTGGACCATCCTACAGCAGTTTTCAGAACATGCACCTTTCCATTGACTTTTCTAGGAGGAACTTTATTTGCCTAATCTGTTCACTAGTATTTTAGGCATTTTAAATTTAGGTGTGTGCAAACCTAAATGAATTATAATTCTTTCTTGAACCTGTGTAGGCATCCAGCTCACTAATGCCATCAAATACCCTACCTTTATAATCATAATCATATTACTTTATAATTCAAGATGAAATATATGAAATGTTGAATAATATAATGGCAAGTATTATGTTCTATTCTCTTGAGTAGTGCAGTGTGCTTGTGTGTAGTATTAAATAATGTTAGCATGTGTATAACTTCACGCAAAACTCAATATTTCATAAAAATGAAAACATCTAAAGAAATTCCTATATGTGTAAATTTGTCTTTTTGATAAAATACCTGTTGAATGTTAATTTGGCAGGTTTCATTTAGTTGCAACGTAAATTTTCTTATACTATATCTTTAAATAGCAGATTAAGATTAGTAGCAGATGTTGTGATTAGTTGGGAAGAAACAAGGTATCATGTATATTAAAGCAATGTGACTTGAAATAATTGAAGCTATAAACATGTCGCTGTTTGTTCCTGTACTGAACTCACATGCCATAAGTGATTTTTGATGGGAAGAATAAATATGCAGCACCCCAGTAGGATACATGACATAATGCACTAGGTGTTGTCATTTTACACATAGGGTGTGAACATCCATACAGAAAGTATACAGGTGAAGCATTTCAAGCAGAATTTTCATATTTATTTTTATGGTATTTTGCTCTCTACTCCCCAGGTTTGCTTTGTATCATAAAAATAGCAAAATCAAACATTTATTTTGCCTTTACTGCAATTCTGTATGTCAAAAGACCTACTGTGCTTAGCCCTACGTAAGTCTTCTTTTTAAACAGATTTCTGCTCTTTCCTTTAAAGTATGTATTTTCTGTGGTGCTGTCACAGGTATTTGTATTACTAATGAAAGTGATTTCTAAAAGGCAGTGTTGCATGAGAAAAAGGAGTTTTTTTTTTTTTTTTTTAAGTGATATTTGAATAAATTGAAGCTAAATGTAGAGTTTCTAATTGTCTCCTTTCGCTTTGAATTTTACTGAAATTATTATTCTAACACAATATATGCAATAACTGCATTTTGAAACATTTGTATTAATAGGTAACCTCTAAAACGTGAAAAAGTAATTAATTTGCATATTCTATTTCTTTTTTTTCTGTCCAGAAATGACATTAAAGAAAATAAAGGTAATCAGAATTCTTTAATAAGGGAAAGTATGTGGATTTATACTGCTATATATATTCATTCAAGTAATTCAATTATGGAATGTTTGCAGCGAGCTCATTCTGATGGAACAATTAAGAATGGAGCAGCTTTTCTGCTATAATGCTATTTTGATTTTCTCAGACAGAATCAAAAGAAAAGGGTATCTTCATTTGCTAAATGTGTTTTTCTCTAATTAACTCCAATGTAACAGAGACAGATCAGTTCTATAAGAATGAATACTCTTAGTCTCCCAGATCTCTGGGAGCCTGTTCCTCATGCCAGCTTAATGCCGCATCCCGCTGGTGGGGAGAAGTCAGATCCCCAGTAGCCGTCCTGCTGGAGCTGTCTCCTGGCAGATTTAAATGAGAGAGGCTTGTGCCAACATGAATGAAGTTAAGACATTATTTCTTAAGCATATGTCACCCTTACCATTAAGCCTTATAAAAAGTTTTGTGGGCTATATTGTTTCCTGAACCTCCTCTATCATTTCTGGAGGTATACAGGAGGTAGCTTGGAAAGCAACTTTGAGAACTGCCACCCCACTGCTCTCTTTCTCCCTCTGTTGGCAGCCTCTGTACTCAGTCAAAGACAGAGTGCTGTTTCTTGCTACTCCTCTGTTTGTCAGAATTACAGAGTGTGCATCTGTAACTGCTTTGCTTCAAAGCAGACAGTGTCATTCTCAAAATGTGCCCTCTTGTAAACATTGTAGAAATTTGATGGTCTGTGTTAGATATAAAATGTAGGCATCTGCCTGTCTTGAAGTGAACTGATATGCACAGTTTCACTGGGGTGGGAATAGAGGGACAAGAGGAAGCTGACAGCTATAGTTGATGATATTTAAAACAAAAAAAAAAAGGTTAAAAAATAAAAATCCTTGCAGTAAAAAAAGAAAATTCTCTGGAGTTTTAGAGAATAATTTAAATGCTTGGCAAGCCTTATCTTGAAGTACAAGCTGCAAGAATTAAAGCAACAAAAATAACTCTGTGAAAGGGAATACAGATATTTCCCTGAAACTTGACACCAGTATTTACATACCAAATGTCTTGCTGATTCAGAAGTTCCTTATCTGAGGTAGAAATTTGGGGAGCACTGCAACAGCAACCAGAAACTTTATGTCTTAAGTTTAGGGATGTTTGTTGTAAGAAAAAGTGCTATTGGCAAGAATGCCACAGAGTGGGATCAATTTAGCATGAAGCAGAACTAAAGGCAGTGAGGCAAGAATTTTAACATATCCCTCTGGATCTGTGATAAGTCACTCAGGAGAACTGAATGACACTCTCATGGAAATGCTATTATCAACTAAACAATAGCTCTGTGCTTATGCTGACCTTACAAAACCTGTGCTGGAAACACCTGAACCAAAAATAGCCGCTTGTTAATAACTCGTGACTAACCTTTCTAGGTACTAGTGCCCTAGCTCCCAGCCTCCCCAAATGTGCTGAAAAATATAGTTCAAAAATACTATACAGTAAGTTGAAAACAGCCTTGTCTATACACACTTGAAATTTTTTAATTCATGCGGTTGGTGGGAAAAGTTGGGAGATTTTGACTGAAATAAATTTGTTTTCCAGTATACTACAATATGTAAAGTCTGGTTGTTTTCAAAGGATAGATCAAAAATGGTGGGGTTTTATAGTAAAAATTTGTGCTATATAATCTTTCAGGTGTTTTAAAAAAAAACAAACAACAAAACAGCAGTATGGAAGTTGGGACACTTGGATGCTGTTCCTGCTGCCACTGAACTTGTAGCTTTTACAGAACAGATTAGCTTCCACAGCAAGAGATGGTGCCCATTCTCCTTAGCCAATGGTTAAGACGTCTCTTGGACAGTGAAACATATGAGCTTTGAATCCTCTGTCTCAGGCTGAGCAGTAAATAGAATCTTGATATTCTATATCCCAATGTGGACCTGTAATTGCTGAGCTATCAAGTGCTACTTGCTTTGACAAAATAATCCTAAAAGGTTTTTGTTTCTTTTTTTTTTTTTTTTTCTTCCCTAGCCTGAATCTTCTGATATATTTGGGATAAAGTAAAAAGCCATATCAACCTGAATTTTGACACTCACCGTCCTGCCCCATTCTTTATTTTTCTCTAGCTGCCCCCTTTTTCCTCTCTCTTCCTCTTTCCAATCCCTCTTTTTTTCCCTCTCCCTTCTCTTCTCCCCCATTTTTATATTTTCTTCTCTTTCACTTTCTCTTGCTCTTCTTTCCTGTCTTTACTTTCTCTACCCTCACCTTCTTTTTTGCCAGCCTCTATCAGCATCTTTCTGTACTAATACTATGTAGAAAACTGTATTCTATTTTATTTGGTGACTTGTAGATGTCCAGATCCATGAATTATACAATTATCAAGTCAAGACCTGAAAATTTCTGTTCTTTATTAACACATGTATCTCCACTGGATTCATGTGTGAAGAAAAGGCCATGACATTACTCCATTAAAGTGGGATGTGTTAAATACTTGCCTTACAGTTGGATATTTGTCTTTGTATAGTGTCTGGTGTAATAAGGTACCATAGAAGCTTTTTTTTATGGCAAAGTTATTACATTTTCAGTGTTATGGTAGCTTATCTTAATGTAATTTATCTATAAGCTATGAAGAGTTCACCCTCTGATCACCTGTGGCACTCTTGGATGCTCATTAAGGGCTGTTTCTCAGAACCCTCGATGTTCTCTCTAGGTGATGTATACATTTGTAGAGATGTAAGTATTAAGCAAGTAAGTTAAGTAAGTGTAAGCATACTTAAGTGTTCAGAATAGATATTTTGAGACTTCCTAAAAAAGAAAAAATGCAGTATCTGGTTTAGTTGAGTGTTATTCTATTTTAAAAATCGGTTTGATAGGAAAAGTTTTCTGGTTTTCAAATTCATGGAAATAAAATGCAGAACTCTTGTCACACTGATGGAAATTCTGCTTCAATATTTTTGCTAGCTCATATCTGAAAATATACCTCTGTATGTCTCTTTACTACTGATCCATACTTTTCCCACAAATAGATCCATTTAGAAGAGCTATCACATAGATGTAGTATGGGCAGACATAGATTTGCAATGTCAACAAAAGTGTAAAAGAGCTGCTGCTATTTTCAGCATTCTTAAGAGGGAGAAACTTAAGCCAGTGGATGCTGTTTGTAAGACTAAAGATGTAGTCCTCTGACAATAATTGGTATCATTGGGATTCTACAAGAAGATATGGGGATTATCTGCTACTTTAGTTACTTCAGGTACACTGCTGAGTACATCTCTGAAAAACAGAAAAAAGCATTATCATTAGTTCACAGCTCTCAGCAATCACCTCTTATCTGGCTTTTGCTTAATGCTCTCCTTATTTATGAGGCTGCACATTTTGTATGCAGCAGTCAAATGGCTGCAACAGGCACTTAAAAGAAAATGCAGAGCTACGGTAAAAGTTTGACCTTGATGTCTCTGCCCCACAATGGAAAATTCTCACCGAATATACAGATGATTCTTCTACTTAATGAATATAGAATAAATTTTATCAGCCTCAATCAAAGTTACTTCACTATTTATTTATATCCTTGCTAGAATGCAGTATTGGCTTTAAAGATTACTTGCTGGCCACACAGGGTTTGAGGTAGTGGATGGTGTGTAGTGTTGGTTGAAGAAGATGTTTTGTGATTGTTTTGTTTAATGTCTAAGTCATGATATCCCATGATTTTGAAAAAAACATGGAAGACATTTTTGTCTGTTAAAGAACTCTAAGTAGTGAAAAGCAATACTGCCTGTAGAAAATGATTTTTATTTTTGCATGTAGAATTATTTTATGGAATATATTGAGTTTATAGAGTTGTATCTCAGCTGAGGATAAGAAAATACAAAATTGGCTGAGGAAGGGAGAAAGAATGGTGGAAAACTGAAATATTTTTTTGTCATTATTTTTGGATCAGCACTAAGTTAAATATATGGGAGGAGATTTGTCACTTGTTAAGTAGTAGCAGCTGTAGAGATTGTGCAACTTCTTGCATGCTGAGTCGCTTAGTGAAGTAGTCATAAGTCTTTAATACAAAAAGATATTTTTCCTTTGAGAGCCAATTGAACATAGTTGTCCAAGTATGAAATCCTCTTCAAGATGAACCAGGTGACTTCATCTCACTGTAGAACGATTAGCACATTTCCTAACAATATTACCCTTACTAGTTACATTGGCAAGCAAATACCCTTTTGGTCCAATGAATGGGATTAAATAAGATTATTTGTATTATCCACATTTAGGTGCATATTTTGGAGTACATATTTTCAAATATATCTTGAAAATTGTGAATTTGAAATGTTACGCTAGTTATTTAAAGCAAATGCATAACATTTAAATGAAATAAAAAGAAATTTCCTGATATCCTTTTATCCTTTATGCTAAAAAAAGTGGGGGTTGGGGGGCAATTCAGTTGAATTTCTGTGGAAGTAACGTACTCTTTTCAGTTGTAATCTATTACAATTGAAAAACAGTCAATGTTCAACTGCTGGCAAAATATAAGATATATTCCAGCAACCTGTAGTCTCTTGTCATCTACAGTGTTTTATCAAGTTTTCTATTTAGGACCCAGGTGTAGGATCCAAATAGCTCATCTTTCAGGATTTCATCTTTGCAGAGGAAAGATACTTACAAACATCCCCAGATCAAGTTGTGACTCTCATGTATTGTACTTGCTCATCTGATCAAAATAAACTATGAACATTTTTTGCACAAAACACTGATCTGTAGCATACATGTCCAACCCAACTCCATAGGAATACTGGGGATGAAAAGACTGAAATCAAATTTTATTTGAACATTTTCTAATATGGAAAAAAATTATGGCATAGCTCTTTGATTTGGAACGTCTCAATTGCAGGGAAAGACTGAGAATATGGTATTGTCTGTAAGATTATAGTTTGAATGTAAAGAACTGTCTTGGTATAGTTCAGAATGGTCAGAGGCATAGGAATTAATGTTTTCCCCTGGAATGTTCTTGCTTTACAATAATTTCACATTGCTGTTGCCATTGAAGTACCCCTTTCTGTCTTCTCCAGCTTTATCTAGCTTTGTTGGTATTTTATTTTATGACCTTAATGGAAAAATTTCTGTTTGCTAGTTTCAAATACTGTTTTCTGGGCAAAGGGATTGACTTTTGGAAGGGGGATGATGAGGTGGAGATTTAAGGCAAGGGAATGTTTCTGGTTTTTACTTTTTGAGTTCTAATATACATTTGATTTGTATTCATTTTTATTTTTAGTCTAGATAGTTAGTGAATTGACATGTGCAATATTCAATCTAAATAAATTTATGTAATTTGTTATGGAAGTCAAAATATCTTGTGACAGTTTGTTTTAGATCAAGCTGCTACTTTATTTGCAGTGCCCATCCTTTGACCCAGCTTATATTTCTTAGCCCCAGTGAAGTTTGTTTATCTTACTTATTTAATCTATTTTTTCTCCAATTGACTTTCTGAACTTTGTGACTGAATTTTCAGGCTTTATTATTATTATTACTGACATTCAACCTAGGTCGGGGGTAAAGAGTTTTTATTATTGTTATTTCATTATTCATATTATTGCTAAGATACACACATTTTGTTGTGAATAGTTCTAATGGGGAGGGAGGGACAGTGGATAGTGTTATTCCTCTTGTTTAAAGAGTACATGCTTCTTTTCTGTGCAACTAAGATTTCCATTTCCTCACATCCTTTGTAGATATTCCAGACATATTAAAGCTGGTTTTGAAATTCTTCTGCATTACTCATAGAACTGAATGGTTAGCTTGGTTTGTAATTTGCTATAATCAGTGTTCTGTTTTTTATAGATCAAAGAGATTTTTAATTATGAAATACAAGATTATACATGGACTCATCTCTCAAAGGAATGTTAAACCTCCCTAACTTATTTAAATTCCCTTAGAAGCTATTAAACTTACGAACAGGATTAGGCAGTAGCTCTTCAGTTGCCAGCATGTATTACAAACTTTTTTTATTGCTTTCTCCTGAGAGGTAATCCTCTTGTATAGCTGCATCTTTCCAGAAAGGTGAGAGGCTCTGTTTTCCTCACCTTTTTCTGTTAGGTTTATGAAATGCTAAAGTGGAAGTCTACCTGCACTCACCACTGTTGCCAGTCCAAGCTGTGTGATAATTTCCTATTTCCTTTCCAGCTTGAACTGCACAATGCTTTCCTTGTAAGCATTTAAGACAGAACAGACTCCTGAACTCAATTCAGACACCTGTTTTCTTCCCTTGTGAAAGGATGTGGTTGGAATGTGAATACTATACTTAGCCCGAGGGTGATCTTGCTTTCTTCACCATAACATTGTGTTGGATTCCTGAGTTTAACCAGGTGCCAGCATCTAAGAGGGAGCCATTCTTGCTTGCCATTCATGATTTATTGCAATCAAGCTAGAGCATTCACATTAAAAATAAATAAATAAATAACAAAAAAGCAAACAAAAAACCACAACATCCTTCTTGTTCTTCCTTGCTTATGAGTGCTTACTCATACTGATGATTTCTCCCTTCTTCCTAAGTCACTTGCTTTTTCCTTTAGAAGCTACACCTAACATCCACTGCTCCTTCAGTTCCTTTCTATCATGTCTCAGGCAGCCCCAGCTTCAGGCCAATGGGTGTGCAGGACTGCTCAGCTCTGCTTAAGGGTAATAAACACAAGAAACATTAAACCTTTTGAGAAAGGGATGGTTCTGTAAAACCTTTCAGTTCTGTTGGCAAAGAAGCATTCCCCATGTTAGATTTCATAAGGGAATGTATCCTCAAAAACAACTGTTTGTCATGTATGTTAACATTAAAATCTTCTATGGGGATCTATGGGGTTCTTTTAATTGAAGATATATGGTTGGCAGACATGGCCATCAGCAGTCATCCACTAGAAAGACATTGGCACCAAAAGCTGCAGTCAGTTTTACTGCAGTTGGAGAAGTCTTGCTGTGACAATTTGAGACAAACTCAGCTAAGAACTACCACCTCTCTGGCAGATGCAGCTGAGGTAATACATGTCCAGCTGCTGTAATTTAGATCCTGCAGTTGTTGCACTGACCACAAACACAGGTGACAAAGAGCTAAAGCTGCTGGAGGCAACTAAGACATTGATGTATTCTTGTATATTATGCAAGAGACCAGTGATAATTTTGAGAGAAGGAGCCCATGTGTCACCAACAACTACAGCTAGAGCCTCTAGAAACTACCATGCTATAATTAGGATCTACCAAAATGGGAGTTAGAGGTCAGTACAGCATCCATCTAAGTCACTGCTCTCATTTTTATCTTGTGCTATTTTGATTTTATGGGTTAATATATGTGAAATGCTGAATAAAACGTGAATGTAGTCTGCTAAAATTTGGCATTCCTGTTACACTTTATTGGATGTCTTGTTTTATTTTAATATCTTTGCTTATGCTTTTATAGCACCGTTTTCTGTTACCTGATGTTTTTTTCAGTTCACATGCATGTACAAATATATATGTATATAAAGGCAATTGCAGAGAGCAGTAGATGAAAGCGTCAGAGTAATAGGCAGAACACTCTTAATTCTTTTGCCTGGTGAAGATTATATAAAATTGCTTTTCAGGGACCAATGGAGGAGTGATTAGCAGCAGAGTACAGTGCAGTGTGAGGTCACGGAGGTTGAATCCCCGCCCAGGGATCACTCCATCTTGGAGTAAGTCTAAATGAGTTGTGCACTAATGCTGCAAAATCTCTCTGCTGGCCACCTGTTTGCACAAGTGTAAAAACTGTTACTTGTCTGAGATTGGGTTGCACTTTGAAGGAGGAGTAAAATAAATACTAAAGCAGAAGTAAGACAGAATGTGTACTCAAGGAAAATAACCAAGAATCCTACAACAGGGTTTCCAGAAATACCTAGAAGATTTAGGGGTATAAATTCCACGTATCTTTAATCTCTTGTTTTCAGTCCACTTGGCAGTAAATCTTGCTCCTGAATTCTGTCTCCCAACTGTGGCGTGATGCCCTTAGGCTAAAGCTGACCTTCACTGGTGCCTTTTAGGACTTGATCTCCTTGTTAAGACAGCATCAAGTGGTTTAGGGCCTTTTTAGGCAGTTCTGAGATGTTCTACTAGATGTTCTACATAGTCAGATTTACTCATGGATTGAGTTGGACCAGGGCTGAATCAGATTACCTCCAGAGATCTCTTCCAACCTCAGCCATGTTCTGACGGTAGGGGCATTTGATGCAAGTGGTGTGCTTGGGCTCAAGGATGAGAGACAAGGAGGGTAGAGATGGGGAAGCGTTTGGAGAAGGACTTCTCTTTCAGCAGCAATGAACTCTTATTTGGGCTTCTCCTTTTTCTTGAAGCGGTGCTACATGCAAATGTATATCTTCTCACTTTCTAGTTATTCCACTTCATTGCCATTTTTTTTTTTTTTTTTTTTTTGTATAAATGTCAGCTTAAAGTGGAGGCTCTTCACAGCACAGATCTTGTTATTCAGTCTGTCTGTAAACTGCCTACTATAGTGCTGAGGCTACAGAACTATTTACAAACTGCAATAATATACCTGTCACATGCTCCAGTAAGTGCTCACTTTACCTCCTGCCACAATTTGCAAAGTTTCTTGAGTGTGGTTCAAACCTGCTTTCTTTGGCCAGCAACTGCACTTTGAAATAATTGATATTTTGGTATGATATTATTTTAAGCCTCATTTTTTTAGTAATTATTAAATATTTCCTCATATTTTCTACATCTCAGCACTCATAGAGAAGGATTTGATCTCTAAGCCTTTTGCAGTTTGCAGTGGTTGGCAGAAAGCTGACCTCTGTGACTGACTGACTGTGTTCTTTAGGGTATATGAATTCATTGAATTTCAAAGGGTATTTGTTCATTTCCTTTTCCTTTCTCACTTTCAAAACCGTACAGTCACTGTTTTATCATAGATGTTTTGAGATAGACAAGGTGACGTGCCTTACCCCAACCATTGGGGTTGGTCATTTGGACCAAAAACCCCTTGGTTTGCCCTCCATTAGATCCACTGTTTGTAAAGCACTTGAGGAAAAGGCATATTACATAATACGTGGTATACTTTTAAGATGTTATCCCTGGTGTGTCCTAGAAACTTTGATGAATTTGTGAAGCTGTGAGGCTTTTTTCTGTCTTTATGTCTACGAGTAGTTAAATTTTTAGTTTTCTGACTTCAGTCATTTAGTAAAGAGAGGTCAGATTGTATTTTCCTACCTTGTACTGAGAGAGTTTATGTTCAGGATTAACAAGTATCCTAAAAACCTGCCTGTCTGGTACTTGCCCAGTATCCCTTTGAGGCCTGACATAAATTGTAGTGGTAGTACATGCCTCCCCTTCCTCCCTCCCTCCAAGAATTGATAGAGAGGAGAGAAGGAAGGATGAAGTAATGCTTTTTTCTTGTCTATAAAGAATAAGGACTGTGGGTTATCAACAGGAACATCAGCTGAGGTTGGGATCCCATCTGTGAACACATCCCAATGTGAACTTCTTGTATAAATGTACATTTCCTATATTCCTTGTGGTAAGAGCAAAGCAACAATAGTCCAACAAAGTCTTCCCTGTGGATGAGATGAGTGGTGACATATTGCTGTATCTTTTTTCTTTAGGCCTCATCTTCTCTTGTTGGTACTTGTATCCTAAAATAAAAGCCTAGGTGATTTTAACTGCTGGTTCTTATAGAGAGAAAGAACAAGAGAAATACAGCCCTGGAGTGTGAATTGGTACAAGGCAGATAACTTGTGACTTTAGTCAAAGTATACTATAATATAGCACAAAATGCTTTTTTTATGTATGCACAAAACCATTATTTCACCTTATGTTTATATAAGGGTAATGTCTACAAAGAATTAGGAAAACATTAAAAGCTGAGTAGCAGAACAGTAGGAAGCTCTCAATTCTTTTTTTCAGCTGTCTACAGGACTGCATGAATGACCACGTTGAAGACCTTATGGCAGTAACGAAATGGGTCCAATATGTACAACTGAATGCAGGTAATATTGAAAACGTAGATTCTTTCACATAAAATGTTGTTTATGTACTCACTGATGTTGTACTTCTCATTAGCATGACTTTTGTTACAGCTATTCCACACAAAGTCCTCAGCATGTAACTGGGGAGCTGAACTCTGTGTGAGTGTCAGAAAGGAAAGGAGATACAGAGCCAATAGATGCTCTCAAGTATTGACTGAGCCAGGATTCCTCAATGAAAGAATATTAAATATGTTCCTTGCAGGCATGCCTGCCTGAGTGCTTGTACAGAAAAGATATCTTATAAATATGTCATTAGAGATATGAGTAAGATGCAAATAGCCAGATTACCTGAGATAAAGTCTGGCAGTGAAGAGGCAGAGAAAGCACAACTTATAACGATGCTCCCAGAACATCCTGTGCAAGTAGTTATGCTGCCTAAAGATGGATGTATACGTACTGGAGAAGTGGCAGTGGAGTGGAGGCTTGCAGTGGCAGCAATGTGGGATTCTAAATAGGAGCTATGGGAATGTGGGGGATGCAGGATAAAGCTCTTGGTGCTGAATCTTCACTCAAGTTATTGTCTGAAAAAAATGGTTCAAAAATTAGCTTGGATATACCTACCCCAGACTGCAGTCAATGACTACTGAAACTAGGTGACTACTGAACTGTCCACAGGGTTATGGTCATCCATTAGGGAGCACAAATCAGATTCAAATGTAAAAATCAGGTTTAAGCAAGAGAAGACTAGTATATGGAGATTTACTAAAAGAAAAAAATATCTACAAAATGGGAAAAACAAAACAAAACAAAACTGTAGAAGAGCTGTAATATGTCCTATTCATGGAAGAGAAAAGAGCTATGCACCAGAATGTGCTAGTTGCTGGCAGATAATTGTCTCCTGCCATAAATTAATGCATGTACAATGAGGAAGCCTTGAAGGTTTAGTAGTTTGTTTGTAAAGGGCTTACTTCTTTTTCAATGAATAATGTGTATTGATTGAGAGAAAATAAAACTGAATGTGGTGGAATAATGGCAAACTAAAAATTATTGTTACAGAAGTAGCAGATTCTGAGTCTAAATTCCAGCTCCATCCCCAGAGCCATTACCAGACCTCAGGCTGTTGGAGGAATGTGGCTCTTTCTGGGTGTAGCAGATACTATAACTCCAGTCTGTTACACAGTTTAATTTATGTTATGCTTTCTAAGAATGTAGTATTGTTTGTGAATATTTAGGTGAGAAATGCTTCTAACGTATTTATGTAATGAAAAATAACAACTGCAAGTACTTTTTAATCTATCTGTACTAAGATGTAAATGTTAATTTTATCTAGAAAAGTCAGATAGTAATAGGATAAAGCATCTCAGAGCATTTCCTAAAAATGTGTGTAAAAGGATCTTCAGGAGGTATGCAGCCTTGTCAGAAATGACATCAGAACTCTGACGAATTAACAATGTCATTTACTCTGACAGAGAGACTCTTGTGAATGGCTTTCTGAAGAATGTTAAGTATGCCAGATGTAGGTCAAACTGACAAATAAATAGCCTGACTTACCTACAGGCCTTGTTTTGCTGGCATTTTGAGATTCTAGGCCAGCTTTGTACCAGATCTGCTCATCCCGTAACATATTTAATCCATACATTTTTTTTGCAGCCTGTCAAAGATTTATTTGATGTACTGTGCATATAAAAACTAATATTCCAGTACTGAATTTTTTTAGTAGCTAGTTTAACTTGATTCACTGTGACATCCCTGTGTGTAATGACATCTCAGCTACCAGTTTCGCATCATTAATTATGATATTGCTCTGTACTGTGACAACAGGCCTAAATTAAAACTTATTTTAAAATGTATAAACTGACATTTCTCAGGGTCATTTATTTCATGAAGTAATGGATATTGTAGACATGCATGAAATATCACTTCAACTTCTATGTTCTGCTAAGTCTTTTTTGTAGACTGTTATTGGATAAATAGAAATAAGATAGCTGTGAGGTCCTGTTTTTTTTATTATTGATTTTGTGTCCATCCCATGCCAACATTTGAATAGCTTCAAAGTCTGTGAGAAAAAGGTTTTATTTTAACTTTCATTGAAGAATTCTCCTGAATTTGACCTTATATCATCCACTTAAGCAGATGGCTTCAGTGTGTTCCAAAAGTCTTTCCACGGGAATTTAAGGATACACAGGCTTAGGAGTTTAATCTAAATTGTTCAGGATTAACTACAAAAAATAATCATGATCATTTTATTCAGTGAATAATGGATTTCCTTAATCTGATTTGAAAACTTGATGCAACAGCAACGCTTTCTGAATTTTCACATGTGGCAAAAATGGGCTGTTAGAAAAAGTGTTCTCACTGTATAATTTCACCTTGCATATCTTGTTTTCCCAGCTTTCCATATTATTTAAGTTGTACATTTATTTAAGAAACTACAATTGCTGCCTATTTCCCCTTATAGAGCAAGTATCAAATAGATTCTTGCTCCTTTTTTTTCAATGGGGCACGCATTTGATTTGTTAACAGATGGTCTTTTCTCCTCTACAGTGCTAAGCAAACTTGGACACGTTTGGATTTGCATGAGGGAAAAGCTGACAAGGCTGACTGAGCACATCTGCTTAGCTGTTTCTTGCAATTCCTGAGAAATGACTCAATATTCAGTGAAGGCCAAAATACTGGAATTGGAGAGTCAATATGGCAGCAAAAACTTCTGCTTCTCTAATCAACTTAAATAGGGAGAATGCTCATGCTTTTCAAAAATGCATTCAGGTTGACAGCACCAGCTTCTTATAACTGATGAACTGCAGCATTACCACTTTAGCAGCACCTGAACAACATCCTGTCTGTGAGAAGAAAAGGCAACCAAGGCATTTGACTTCAGGTATATGGAGGCTTTTCCAAAGTATGTTACATTACCAGCAAGGCATTCTTAAGCCTTATTTTGCAAGCTTTGCGTATCTCTTCAAACTAATTTTTGATATACACGCATGTTCTAAGTGCGCAGAGCTTTCAGAACTGAGGGTCAAATCCAACTCTTGATGCAGAAAGAGTGGTACAGCTGCTGCTGTAGTCCTCCCATGTGAATAAATGGGATTTCATTTGTTTGCTTGGGGTTTTGTTTTGTTTGCTTTGCTTTTGTTGTTGTCGTCGTTGTTTTTTTTGTTTTAAACTTCTCCCGAAAAGGAAAAAGAAAATATCTGTTTTCTACCAGTCTCTCCTTTACTCTCTTTTGCTATGATTGCATTCTAGTATTGCACTTTCTGGTTATTCAAACTGAGGAAAAATGTTCTTTTATCCTTAAGCATTTTTCCTTTCTACCCTGTGTGTGCATCAACATGTAAGAACCATTTATAGAGCTTTAGTTCTCCATTTGTGCAAACAGAAATTTGGGCTTTGCTGTTGTAAAAGGGGATGAATAATGTCTAATGGCCACGTTCTTACCTAGAAATACCTGATATAAATGCACATCCTTTTACAGGGGAAGGTCAGTTGTGATGGTGAAGTTCAGTTCAGTTTAGCATTGAAAAATAATTTGAGAACACAATGCTGAAAACTATTCCCTGAGTCCCTGCAGGGTATCCATCATCTGGTGCCTCCTTTGTAGATCTTTTCTGACTGATCCAGAAAAAAGGCTTGCAGGAAGACATATGTTAATAAATAATACTTATTCTTTTGTCAGCTGAAGACTCTCATATGACTTCAAGGGATATTTCTGGCTCATTTTCATCTCTAGAGTCTGTCCTAGAAGTGAGTAGCTCTACTGACGAAGTTGTTTATGACCTGGCAATGTTTTAGTACTCTAATAGTTACTGAAAATGTGTGAGGAATCTAAATAAAGAAGCAAAATGGAAGAATTGAGGAGATAAGAAAAGACACCATCTGAGTATATAGTGAACGTAGGACCTCTCCACTGAAAGGAGCTCAGAGTCATTCATATGCTTTGGAATATGCTCATCCTTTATAAATATTTCAGTCTGTTCAAACTGACTTCTCTAAATTAGCAGTTCAAAGATAAATTTATAGGGGCAACTCCAGGTAGTCAATTTTTTGTTGATCACAGAAGGAAACCTGTTAATACTAGAGTATATTGTTCACAGGATTTAGGGAACCAGGATTTGACAGGTTTATTTGACGCTCTTTATTTCTGCTATATTTATGTTCCCAATGAATAGATAGCTCTGATCAAATGCACTAAAAATATTATTTTTTTTTTTTCTTTTTGCAGGACTGGAAAAATTTCACACCAATGTAATGTGAAGCATTCTTGCAGTAACACTATTAAGTAAGGATGGTAACAGGGTTTGATGCTTCTTTGTATAATTATGGAAGCCAAATTTTCAAATCAACAGTTTTACCTGAAATCTGTAGAATACAAGTGAAGGTAAGGTTTAACTTTTGAGACAAATTTTGTTTTTCTTAGTTAACGAGTTTTTATAGAAAGATATGAAGAATATTTACTTGGACTGCAGTAAAAAACAAAAATCAATGTTTGTAGGACTTAATAACTGCCATTTGTGTAGGCAACTTAGCTTTTTAGCTTGAGAAAATATCTCAGGGACACCATGCTATTGGTATTTTTTGAAAGTAGTGTAGAAATTAATGTGTATTTTTCTGATGGTAATGCAGACCTAATCACTTTATCTTTCCTGAAGCACGTGAGACGGTAGTATGGTCTTCAGTTCTTATTTTTGGTATGGGATGATGGATCTCCTAATGCATGTGCTTTCGTTGTCTTTTGTCCCTGAAAATAATATCCAAGATATTAACAGTAAGGTGGTAGTTTTTTAGTTTTCTTTTTTTCATTTGTTTGTTATTAATGCCAGTGCAGCATTCACTAATGCAATCATTATGTAGGTGGGTTTTAATGCACTTTTATTCATCACAGGTAAGTCTCGCCAGAAAATTCTACATTTATTGCTTCAGAAAGATGGCTATATTTATAATCAATCTTCACAAGTGAAAATCTGTCATGGTAATTTTTTAATAAGTTATTTTCTTTCCCTTTCAATATCAGGTCCTCCTAATATTCTTAAATTCATTTACTATAGCATGTTCTTTGTTTGTAGAGATGAATTCTGCAAGAACTTGAGATAAACATGATGTTCTTCACTTCTTAGTACATATGCATTTCAATAATAAATTTTGATTGGACTAGTACAGTTTATCTAATATTCCAGTAGCTACTCTTTGATTGAAGTTGTATGGAGAAAATCAGTTAAACTGAGAAACCGTTACTGTTTCAGGCAATATTTTTTCCTTACAGCATAGTGGGAGCATTACTTAAGCTGACATTTTTTTAAGATAGTATACTTTAATCCCTCATTGCTGATCAGAGATTCAGGAACTCTGTATCTGCAAAGGAGAATAATTCTTTCTATAAAAAGCAATTGTGATGTTTCTCTTTTATCTTTTTTTTTTTTTTTATCTCTTATATCTTATTCTCTTACGACATATCACTTTATGCTTCCCTCGTACCATGTCATGATAAAATCCAGTTTTCCTTATAGTAATTGTATGCATTACTTGATCTAAAGCTACAATATTTGAGTTAGGGAATGACTAAGTAATTCTGGTTTCTTTGGTAATGTGAAATATAAAAGCTGAAGTAAAGGACAGAGGTGAAGCAGCTGTGTTATCTAGAACCTAACACAAACCAGCATTCCCTTGCTGCTTTAATTTAAGCATTTCATCATTTGTCTGTTATATGGTGTCACATCATTTTTCAACGATAAACTGTTTTTTTTAATATAAGTCATAGTATCTGTTGTCAGATATGAGATAATTCTATGATACATTTGTATCTTTCCTTCCTTATAAATGCTCAAACTGATCCATATTTCTACAGTAGAGGAAACAGGAAAGTTTACGGATCAAAAAAACAAATTTTGAGCAAATTTTGAGCAAAGACTTTTTCAGTTAAAATAGAGCAGACAATGGAAAGATTTTTCACATCACTGTAGAATAGAGCTATGCAGGAAGAGTCCTTTAAATAATGCTAAAATGTTGTCATTACCTTCTCAGGGCATAATTTATGGGTATTTATAATGACATTATGTGCATAAAAGTTTATCTGATTTTTTCCTTGGTTAACTTCAGTTTTGGACCACAGTTTTGCATGAAAACATGTACAAAGGAAGTGCCTGTAATTGTTCCTTGCATATTCCTGTGGCAAACATCTGTTTGTGGTCTATTATAGACTTCATGGTTTGTTTTGGGTTTTTCTGTTGTGGTTTTGTTTTTTTTTTTTGAGTGATGAAAAGTGTTCTGGAGATAAAACAAGTTCTGCATACTCTCTGTATCAGTTCAATTACTGAGATTTTTGAAGACTGTTCTTGATGGCTCAGGTCATTTTATGGTCTTTTGCTTTGGAGCAATGGGTGTCATAACAAATAGAATGGCTATATATGGATAGCTCAGATGGGAATCTGCTACAGAAATGCTAGCAGATGTTTGTAAAGTCCCTCTATAGATGGATGAAATATTAGTAAAGTATATTCTGGAATGCTTATATTCAAATGATGCTGCTGGAAACTTTGAACATGTAGGATTATATCTGTAATCTGCTACTTGGTAATGTCTTAGTAGCTGAAGATCTCCTTAGCTCAAAATTAATATGTAAGCTGGTAAGGAATTAACTCTGAATTACTTGATTTAACTCTCAATTCCAGCTGATTTAAAAATCTGAAATGATGCTATCCCCTTTCTTCTCACCCACTGCAACAATTCAGGACAAAAAGACAGCTCATACGTTTGTCTTACTTCCACATACCATTGACATATCTACACATTCATCTGTAACTGTATATGCAATTTCTGTGAGAATCCTTCTTTGTTTTTTGGCTCAAAGCTTGCTTCCTGAGGTATTTCTTGTGATAAGACTGATTGATTTATTGAGGAGGCAAGTGATGGGTGCTACTGTGTGACAATTGACATTACTTTGAGGACATTTGAAAGTACCTTCCTCCAGAGCTGCTTGCCTCCAGAATATAGTGCTCAGGAGTGTTTACTGGCAGAAGATCTGGCCTGTGACTAAATAGCTCCAGATTGGTATGGGAAAATTGGGGAATTATACCATCGTGTCTTGTGAAATACAGGGTGCAGGTGGGCATCCCTGCTCCCTTATGTGCTCGCAAGGCCCAGAAGATGGGAACATAGGAGTTTGTGCTGAGATCCAAGAGCCAGAAGCTGCCACTCCAAGGAGAGCTGATTCAACCATTTTGGATTTGAGCTGTCACTCCAAAGACAGCTGACTCGGCAACTTTGGACTTATAAATAAATTGGTACTACCATTGAAGAGGGGCCATCATTGCCGTGGTCACTGTAGTTGTCAATAGAACAACACCACCTGACAACCTACCACTACTAAAGATCAATGACTGAACTATGAACCACACTGGATGCATGGTGGTGACTATCTCCCTCTTGCTTCTTATAAAGACTCCTTGCTTCTTCTTTCCTATCTTTTCTATCACCCTCCTTCCCTTCCCCGTTACCCTAATTCATAATAGTGTCCATCCTCCCCTTCCCCATCTCCCTGATTAAGGTCTGTAATAAACTGGTCGGACCAACATTTGAACCATTGTTTCTTAATCTCACACTGGGTATACACGTATTAAAACAACCTCCTCTCCCTCCTATAAATTGGAGCAAGACAATCTCAAATGTGTAGATATGGCAAAAGTACCAGTCCAAACAGTTCCCACTCATGCCTATTTTAAGAACATATCATGTGCAAACATCGAAGTGCTAAAATTCTGCAAGATCTAATGGAATACTGGAATTTTAAGTACTTCAGAGACATCCTGAGATAGGATGGTGTAGGGGAACAGTAAGATCCTGGCTTGAACCAGTGATTGAGCACCGGGTAAAAGGGTGTGACTGGTACGTGGAGCACAAATTGTTTGTACCTGTGCTCCCCACATGCGGTGGATTGAAGGTGGAGCCACCCTGGGTTCATATAAGGGGCAGCCACTAAAGGGAGAGTATAAGTTGGGCCTAGGCTGTTTCCTGAGAGGGAATGCTGCACAGCTGCATCTCATCCTTTGCCATTAGGTGAGTCCAACTCTTCTTTCTGTGTATGACTATTGGCATATTTGTGACTTCTTTACCTAGCATTGCCAAGAACACGTCCTAAGCAATTTTGCTTCTTTGTGATCAGAACTGATAGAAAGAACCAGGTAAGTCTTAAAAGAGCACCCACTTATAGCTTTTCAAATGTCACTTTTTACTGCATCATGCAAATCAGTGGATGTAGTAGTGTTTTCTAATGGCACCAAAAAAAGCCATTACGTCAGCTTTTTGTTGAATGCTCTTCCTTCACCTCCAAATTTCTTTTTCGGTTCTGTTTTCTTTTGGGGTGATGTGAGGTAGGTTGAAATATTTGTATTGATGTTTGCTGTTTGGCTTTGTTGAGCAATTGGGTGCGCAGTTGGGGCCAATGTAATAAACAGGCATTACTTTTGTAGCTGTCGTCACGAATTATACACATAGTTAATGTATATAAGTAACAAAACATTTTAATTTTTAATATTTATAAAAACATAAAAAAGGAGAGCTACAAATCCATGACATTTATGGGATATTTGACTTTGTTTTGTGAGATGCATCAGTCTTTTTTAATGGCAGTGGATTCAATTCTTAGTGAGGTCTTCAAGCGTTCATCAGTTTCATTTTTTCCATACTTCATCCTCAAAAACGGTCATACATACTGCCAGAAAGCAATGATGTGAATAAAGCGTGACTGTGAAGTGCGGGATATTTCTCTTTGCTAAGATAAAGCTTATGAAAGTCCAGTAGAGAGAGACATGATCGTGTTTTTTGATTTTAATGTCTTACAGCAACTCAACGTTCCAAGGCTCTCCTTGTCTTGGTTTCAGCCCAGTTAGGGTTAATAGCATTCTGATGTTTGATTGTCACTGAGCAATGGATTTGCTGGCTGCTGCCGTGATGATATAGAGCAGAGGAGCCATGCAAGGCCACAAGCAGCTCACAGGCCAAGGGTTGGATGTGCCTGTGTTAACATATCAGACATACTATGGCTTTGGAAGTCAGGAAAGCAGTGCCTCATTTGGATGATAGCTGCAGCAGATGTCTTTTATTTTTTTTCTGGTATTAAATTGTAAGTTTTTTGGACGGATAAAAATTAGACTTTGTGTCAGGGCCAGGGCATTGGTCTGCTCAGTGAGCTTGTTTTCACAGTAACACATCACCTATGCTTGCAAAAAGATAAATGGCATAAATCATCTACTGTATAACATAAGCAGATTTATAATAAAATGTGTTCTATCTTTGATGAACATGCTGCAACTGAAACCACAGTGGTACATCTTTATGATCATGAATATGGAATCAGCAGCTAAAATGAGACTTCAGTACTGTTATGAATGTTTAAAAGCATTGGTGCCACGTAAAATTATACGTATCTTGGGATACTTATCTTTAATTCCAATGTGCAGCTTTGAAGTGCTGGGAAACAGAGGTCTGGGATGGAAAGGCACCTATTATTGATGCCTGGAAGCAGACTCTGCTATTGTCCAGATGTATAGTATGGAATGACTTTCCTCTGACTGTTAACTAGAAATTGTCAAGTCTCTTGTCTTCCTAACTTCACAGCTCTTAAAGCAGTGGAGCTGGAATGCAAGTTAAGGCTCTCCTCTAGGCTTATGCACACAAACCCACCATGACAACACTTCTGTTTAGCAAGAAGGACCTGAAGCTTGAGTCAGATGTGTTAGAATTTTTAGTTGCTTATGCCCTGATTATATTCAGCTCATACTTTAGAGTGTTGAGCAGTTTTGAGCTTCTTAATGCAGTAAGCTGGACACACAAAATTATGTGCTGTTCCTAACCATGTGGGGAAAAATCTGGAAGAAGTGATGTCCTTGTCTGCTCTGTCATAAATGTAAAGATGGAATCCAGTCCTTCCTTGTGCTGTCCATGCTGGGCTTGCTGTCTTTACTTGCAAAATCTTTCCTTGCTGTTTTCATTATGCAGTTTTTAAGTCCTGTAGGAGAAAGCCTCCCGCTTTTGGTGATAGGGATTCATTTCTAAAACTAAGGAGGAAAAACACTCATTTTATCATGTATTTAAAGACTGGTAAGTAGAATGGGCTGGAATTTTCATCCAGTCAAGTATATCAGAAAGCATATCTGAGGGATGTGTTAGTGTAAGAGAGGAATCCAGTAGCACTTCTGTTATTCCAGATTCGGAGTTCGGTTCAATCACAGTAAATTTCAGAAGATCTGGAAGTATTCTAGTATGAATTTCTCTCAATCTACTGGCAATACTTTCATCTTGTCTTTCAAATGGATGTTCTTCATCCCTAAGTTGTTTGGACACTACAGCTGTAAAGCAGTGCAAGGAGGAATGCATGCAGGATCTAACGCCCAAGCCATCAGGACAATTTCATTCATGGTAGTGTGTAACTGTTGATAATTTCCATTCTGCTTTTTATTTTCATTCTCACAAACCTTTCTTGTGAAGATTTTATCTCTGTAACAAAAGCAACTTATTTGAGATTGAATAATTGGATTATCTCCCTGCAGCTGTCATAGCCATTTGAGCACATCTTCTGAAAGGAGCAACAGCAGTGTAATTCTTATGGCAGTTTTCTTTGATGATTCCACTTCCTTGTTCCATGGAGTGAGTTAGTACGTTCTCCATTTGTCTGCATATGTGAATGCCTTTTAGTATCCACTGGTGTTGGATTGGATTGATTTGTCTATTTAAATATATAAAACATTTGTGTATGTATATTTTGTGCTGAAATTATTTCACTCGCTGTAATGGTTTTAGCAGAATGATGGGAAAGTTCTTTCAGCTTTTCCACTCCCCTCCTTTAAAAAACAAACAAACAAACTGAAAAAAAAGCAACCCTGTCTTTTAATCTCCTCTGTGGTTTAGAGCTTTGGCCACATGCGTATGATAGGGGTTGTGGTTTGCATATATCTTGGGTCACAGAAGCTGCAGTATTTTGGTTTGCTAGAGCTGGAATTCACAGTTGTCATTTTGTTTCAGTTTAGTTCAACTCTATTTTTTTTCCTGTCCTGATTTCCAATATACAGTATTGGGGTTTACTGGCACAGCTTCTGTTCGTATTAGTGGGAACTTCAAAACTCAATCTGAATCCATAAAAGATTCTTTAGAAATTGCTTTTCTCATCACGCTCAATATGAAATATAACAATATTGCCTTCTAAAGATAAATTCTGTGATCTAGAGACTGGCTCATGGCAAAGAAATAACATTGTTTTATTTTCCTTTTCTGCTTCACTCTTCTTTCATAGATATTTGGTAAAAATCAGGTCTTTGGGAAAAAAAGGATAAATTTGAACTCTCAGGGTCAGTCATTTTGTTTCATCTTGGCTTCAGTGCACTTGACTGAACAACTAAAGGATGTAAAATCAAAACAAGAAATCCAGTATTACCTATATATCCCATTACATTTTTCATCACAGCAAAATCTGTCACTACTAGCAGGAGATGATGGGAAGATACACTGCTGCCTGTGTTTTCTTCTCTTTGTTGTCAGGTTTGTCAGAGGCACGTAAACATCCTGATAGAAATTGCACAAAACGTAATTTTCCCAAAGGGAAAAGGGGAAAAAAAAAAAAAGCTTTACAATTGGATTTTTTAATTTTCTTCAAAATGAGAAAGTCATAGAACCATTCTTCATCCTCACATTAAATAGAGAATGATCTAATTAAGGAAGCTGCACACTGGCTATTTCATTGTGCATAGCACTCATATCCGCTCTAAAGATAAGAGATGTCTGCCTTTATATTGAAAAAACATCAGAAGAAGAAAATTGCTAGAGCAGAGCTTGTTTAATTGTGAACCTTATGATGTAGAAACAGAAATGCAGTTTGGACTATACTTGTGTCTGGCCAAGACTGAATTTTCCAGTGTTTTGTTTCCTCGAGAAACATAACTACAAACACTTCTGAAATTTATACTGTGCTGATATAGAGCTTGTATTGTGTCCATTTTCTTTTCTTATCAAGCTACTTTTAGTTATCCGTGATCTAGGAAATTTCTTAGGTTTTTTTACTGAAGTTCCTGTAATCAGTGATTTTCTCCTTGATCATTACACTTTAAAAATGGTACTTCTATTAGTGTTCTCCATTCACTTGATTCTTTTTGTTGTTTGTTTTTGAGAACCTTCGCACTTTTCACAGTAATGCATGTCTAACGATATGTTAACTGTTGGAATAATAACTGCCCAATCTTGTTTTCCCTGGCTGATAAGATACCACCCTAGAACTGTGTTTTAGGAAGGTGTGTTGTACAGAAGTTAACACAGTGCCAGTGGGTTTGCTGTATGAAGGAAGAAGCAAAAGTAACATAAAATAACAGCAGGAGGAGACCTTCCTCTATGAGTTACATGTTACTCTTCCTAACTGGCTTAATTATGTCATATTCTTGAGTACTATTTACTACTATCTATTAAAAGGCTTTCCCTCCTTTTGATTATGACATGCAATGTCATTTAGGTAAGTCTACACCTGCATTTCCTTCCCTTAGGTTCCTCATTATGTTGAGTTCTAAATGTGTACAAATTACTGTCAATGCTGCTTCTTTCCAATATTTCTTCTTTCATGTTGCAAACAGTTTTGTGTTTGACTTTCATTTCCAAGTGACATTTCACTTGCCTGTTTCCTTGCAATACGCTTTTGACATTCTAACATACTAGCTTTTCCAGTTTCCTTCATATCGATATTTCTATTCTCTCTTCTGTCTACATCAGCATTCTGTTTAACTCCAACTAAATGCATTCAATTAAGGTAGTAGTTTTGCACTTGTCAGATAATTGAATTAGCTCTGCTGAGAAATACGAAATCCCTTGAGAAATCCACTGGATTTCAGGAATTGATATATTTTGACTGTGGCCAGTCAGTTTCTGAGGCTGATCTGTCAACCAAATTAAATTGTGTTTGTTTGTTTGTTTTTTCCTTTTAAGCAAAAGGAACATTAATGCTTCTTTTATTGTTTTGTTGTTGTTGTTGTTTTGTTTTGTTTTGTTTTGTTTTGTTTTGTTTTTTTACTTTGCACTGAGAAAAAAAAAAAGCAATCTCTTGCTGATTCATTTCTGTTCAGGAAGATGAAGTGACTTGTATCCTTCAGTTGTCATTTGTTTTTTAAACCTATGAGTTTTTTGTACTTGAAAAAAATAGCAGTAATAGTTTAGGATAAACTCTAGGGTTTAAACGATACTGTAAGAATGGGTCAGAATTGTTTACTGTGTCAGTTTGCTTTTCATATGCTGTGAGAGAGGGCTCAAAAACATCCATTCAACTGGTGTGTGAAAGCCTCCAGGAGCGCCTCTGCAGATAGGCAACTGAGCTGTCTCAGCTCCACATGTGTCCTGGGGGATGCTTAGTACTCATAGAAGATACGCTTATGTTACCATCACTCCCTGTGACAGAGGGAGGCAACAGTAATGCCACAATGTAGAATCTGTTTTTTCAGAAGTGTTCATGTATCTCAATGCTGGCAAGGCTTCTCCTGATAATACAATGTGACTGTGTGTAATGTAATCTATAATATTTTTAGTTGCAAATCTGGTTAATTTTATAAGCATTTAAAGAAAAAAATGGATAGAGATGATGTTCTAATGAACTATACAAACAGTAATTTAATTTCTATTGTAATCTAAGTTAAATTATTCACGTAGAAGTTTTATCATAGAAATAAAAACAACGTATTTGATGTCTTTAGTTATCTTACAAATAAAGCATTAGAGTAAAATAAAAGGGAGAAGGCGAAAGTGGAAAACAATGTTTAGAAATATATAAATAGCTGTTTTGTAAGCAGAGAATGCTGCAAATTCTCATCATTAATTTTCTGTTCTCACCCAGAGTGTGTGCTTGCCTTATCCTAAATAAACATTCATCAATGTAATTCTCTTGATCAGTTTATGCCCAACTTATTGATACTGGAGACTATTTTCACATGATAGGAATTTATATAAGGCAGAATAGTTTAGATAATATTTGAGAAGTTAGATTTGGTCAGGTAATATCAGCTGTTTACAGACTGAGATTTAAAGAAAATAAGACAGTTTCTCTTCAACTGTTTCCCTGTATATTACATGGTGAAAACTGTATGTATTTCAAATAATTCATTCAGACATTTAGTAAATTATCTTTGACTTTGCTTGTTTGAAAAAAAAGGCATCAGAATCCCTAAAGAGGCAAAAGTTATTATAAATATTGTTTGCAGTATTTTGGTTGTCCAGTTCTATTAGATTTTACTTTTATTTTGCTTCTGATGAACCTTTCAAATCTTTGTAAAGTGGGGAAGGCTAGCACTTTATTACACTATAAAATGTGAACAACTTTCGTCTATGGAGGATAGTATTAGACCTTGCTAAAACTGATAAGAATACAAAATGAGGAGTGAGAGATTTGTAGACAACAGAAGATTATCTTTACAGTGCTAAGAAAAAGAATTTTAAAAATGATTAAATTGCAAGTGAGTTGGATATTGCCCACACTTGAATATCTCCTGCTGCAAGGCAGGGGAAGAAGAGAAACTAATGTAAGGAGCTCAGATTCACAAACAATGGCATGGTATTTGAATGGCTCAGAAAAGCATGTAGGGAACCATAAATGTTGGGCAAAAAGCCTGAAAAGTGCAAAGCATAAGTGCATGTCTCAAATTTTACTCCCCTCCACATGTCAGAAACTTCAGGGTGCAGAGATTAAAAGCCTTCCTAAGACAGATATGCATTGATATTTGTCCTCTAAGCATGGAATACTCCACACTGTCTTGGTGTTCCAACCATGAAAACATGGACTCTGTTCCCTATTCTGCTTTCTCTCTCTTGGCCCCAGTTTATTCCTCCCTCTCCCCCAGCCCACATTTGTGAGGGGAATTGAGTTTCAAGTGAAAAATTAAATCACTTAACTGATAGTCTGATGGCCTGATGGCTGATCATCAGGAACTTGGCTGGGGACTTTCATCCATTAAGTTGCCATCCTGGTTCAGGCTGGGGCTGGCCCTGTTGCTAACTGCACTTAGGCAGCTGTAGCCAGGCCTGCTGGTTCTCCTTAGGCATTTCATGCTGGCCCTGCAGTTGTTGTAGCCCCAGACCCCACACACTGCCTTGCAGCCCCCTGCCATGCTCCCCAGTTGGGTCACCCAAACACTGCAGGGATCCAACTGCTCAAGAGGCTGGTGGTGGGGGTGTTTCTAGGTATCTGAGCTGGAAACTGCCAGAAGTGCTGCCCACAAGACAGCAGACAAGCAAGGAGCCATTTTCAGCAGTTCAAGGAGCTGTGCTGCCTGAAAGACATCTTTAAAATTATAAAATAGGGTTACTTTTGAGGTCCTTTGATGCTCAAGAAAATGAGAGTTTATATTCTTTGCAAAAGGGATGTTTTTGGTATGATTGGATTTGCACCATGAAGTGGTTCCATCTTCAAGAGGGTCCTGAGTACCAGCAGGCAAAAAGGGTGTGCCATACTTAAAATGTATGAGATGAGATTTAATTTTACCATTGACAACTACTACTTTCATATTTAGGTATTTCCTGCTTATAATGTTATGCCCATATAGTTACACAGAGATAACAATAGAATTTCCAAGTTAGGCTGTGAAAATACAAGTGTGCTGGTGTGCTTCTGTTCACTCTTTTTCCAGAGAGCATGTCAGTGTGAGTATTAAAAAAAAACACCTATGGAGCATCTAAAGACTTTCTGGTGATGAAACGTCGTTTAGAACTACCCTGTAAATTCTATTTAAATACTTTGCTGAATCGAAAGCCTGACTTCTTTATCAGCAGGTACGTTAGGTTAACCATCTCTCCTTATTCGTTTTGCGTAGTATTAGTTTTGTTAACCATAGTACTCTGATTATTTGAGTACCTCAAGAGTTCCAATAATCTATTATGCTTATTTTTTAAGTTGTGCTTTTTCTATGGAAGAAAAAAATTAGCAATGAACAGGAGACTTGAAGCATCATTATTAGAATGTCTATCAAAGCGTATCACTTCAAACAAAAGCATCTGAAAGTAAGCTGCAAAAAGGGGAAAATAATGTGTAGGTCAGGATGCAACCAGCAAACATTCATTTCAGAATCTGATTTTGTCAGTTCAGTGAGACTAAGATGTTTCTTCTGTTTCTAAAACATGAGATCCTATGTGGCAAAATCCACTTTTTTCTCATTTATCTGTCAGATAATAGCTGCAATGTCTCTGAATGAGAATTTCATTCCAGATGAGCATTCTTAAGTTCTGTACAAATAATAATAATAAAATGAAATTTTATGCCTTGTCAACCTGTTCTTTACTTGAAAAATGTAAAGTATCTTTGCATTTGATTAGGTTTTTTTTGTTGTTTTTTGACCATTTTTCCATTATTTTCAAGTGAATCATTTATCTAGCTTAGGTTCCTGAGTTCAACTTAACTTGTCTTGCTTGATACATTTTAAACTAAAGTATGCAATGTGCTTCTAATTCTATGTGGCAGAGTTTTCTGTAAGCTGGGAAATGGTTATCATCTTTGTATCCCTGAAATATAAGTGAAAGAGGTCATCTCTGTTTCCGTGCAAGTCAGTGTACTTGTACAGATGCATAATTTCTAAGCTTTGGTAAACAAAAGAAATAAGGAAATTGAACTGAAATAGCTTATGGAGGAAAAAAAATTAGCAAAAGAAAGCCAAAATAGTATATAATGAGAAATATGCATCCAGAACCACAGAAGACCTCACAAATGGAAATCTTGATTGCATGCAAGATCTCTCTCTCTTAGATATCTCTTTGCCCTTATGCTTCACTACCATCTGCTAATCATTTAGTTTTTCTAGAGCCTGTCGTATTCTAACATCTCTGTGGCAGTAATACACTGGTCTTGACAGAGTAAAGACTAACAAAATATTTTAATTAGCACTTTCCAAATGTTCCAATGGTAACAGGCTGAATTGGCCTTCTTTTCTGATTACAGCTGAGAAGTGGAAACTTTGTACTTGGGAATGTGATCTTCTTTGGCAAAGGTAAGAGGGCACAGCTGCAGAAACTTGCAAAATTTCTTGTTAAAGTGGACCTATGAAATTTACTCTTCACTGCAGAATTTCAGAGAAAGAAGCACAAGACCAGTAATACATTAATGCTATGCAATATCACTTCCTCTATCTGTATCAATCCCCTCATTTTCACCATAAAGTCAATATTCTGCTTTTAGCTAGAGCCTTCTATAGAGGGCTTGTTTCCTGTTGTTTCTGTAGCGTGTGTTCGGTCAGATTGCAGTTATCTACCACTTCTTTGTATTACACTTATAATGTAGATTTATACAACTGTATTGTAACCTGTCATTTGTTTCCCTTTGTCTAGCTTTGTAATTTGGGATTTCTAAAATGTATGTTGTTCTGGTGAGCCTGTCTTGCAAGGTAGCTGGCTGGCCTATGTGAGCATCACCAACTGTAGCCTCCTTAGCATTTTCATTTGTGATCAATTGCAGAATTTATGTAATGTTTCATTTTCAAGCTTTCTTTGGAATAACACTGAATACAGTTCAGATTTAATATAAATTTTAATTAAATAGTGTTATCTGTTTGCCTTTTTTTTTTGTTTTGCTTTGTTATGTTTAATAAGAGCAGTGTGCTGTTTTGCATATGGGATGAATTGTGTTCACCATTCATGACCAGCTATTTAATTTCTCATTTTTATTTTATTCATTCAGTATTTGTCCTCATATTTTATTTTAAATTATAAGAACATGTAACATGTAATGACTCTGGAATTATTAATTTCCTCATGGACTTTATTACAGTAGTCAACACAGTGCATCATGCTTTTTTTTTATTATTTTTTGGTGCTTCTGAGGCATTTGTTTTTTACAAACTCCTGAGATACAACATTACAAATATTCCCATTTTACTGAGAAGAAATTTAGATACTAGGACACTAAGACCACGGTTTCACAAGAAGCAAAGCTGACGTATTCTTTATGTTGTGGCTTTTTTTTTTTTTTTGTCTGTTTGTTTTTGTTCCCCCCCCCCAACTTGTTAGACTTCATGGCTAAATTCAGCTTATTGAAAACTCTTGCTCCTCTGTCTCCCATGATTAAATTAATGGAGGTTTGAGGGAGGGAAAAGCTGGAGGGAGTAAAGCCCCTCTGCCTGTCAAGAAAGTTGGGCGGTTAGATTTGTTTCCTGGTGTCTCTTACAACTTCATAGCAAGGTTAAGCACACTGTGAGTGAAGCCATATTTATAATCATCACTGAGCAGTGATTTCCATAATCTCACTACCTTTTGATAATCAAGAATGCACTGTAAATATATGTTTCTGTTAAACATCTTGGTACTTGGTATCCTCATGTAGTCTGCATGTTATCATGTACCAATCTGCTTTGTGTTTTGAGATTTCAGGTTTCAAACTTTTGAATTCAAGTTTTTTCTCCAGAAGAGAATGATAAATGTGCTGAGAACATAGACTCTTCACTGGCAACTCAGAATATATCTGAGAATTAAGAAGGCTTTTTTCGATGTTTTGAATTTTACCCAGTTATCAGCTAAGGGATCTAGTTTTACCTCTCACCCCAAAGTCCCAAGAGCACTTTTTAATATAGGGCAGGCACTTATTAGTGCAATGTTTGTACTAACCTAATGCCAAGACAGAAAATGCTTATCAGTGGATAAGCATTGTGGCAAACACAAAATAGGATCAAGTGTTTCTATACTCTGCGTTTAGTCATACTTTTTTTCCACCTGCTGTAGGTGATAAAAAGGTGAAGTTTAGACTTCAGTGACAGCAAGACTTCTTTGGGGCTGCTTCTGTTCCCAGCTGGGAGAACAAGTTCAATTGTCTTCTGTGTGAGACACTGACAAGGCTAATGATGTTTTCAAACCTCCCAAAGGGACCATGCTGTGCTGTTGAAAGTGGCAACTGGAGTAGCTTGATCTTCTCTATTACAGACTGTACTAGCTTCTCACTGTAAGATCACAAAATCAGTCAATACAGTGAATGACTTCTTTGAGATAAATCGTGTGTGAATATTGCATTTGGGTGAAGAATGCACAATAAATTACCACTAGTGAATAGTAGAATTGCCATCAATGGAAGGTGAAATTAGTTTAATTTTCTTCATACCACCTCAATCTCTTTGGCAGGTACTAGGATGACAACTACTTTTTCAGTACTTTCTTTCAGAGGGGATGAAATTATAGGAACTGTGCATTAATTATTCCTATTTTCCCTGTTCACTTTTATACTCTCTAACTCTGAAAGGGTACATAAGCTTTACAGATAGAGGCTGCTTCTCTCTGCTCTTTACTTATTTTCACAATGTACTTATATTATGCTCTGAGTGAGAGAGGGTCCTGTGGAGAAAAATAGCCTGCAATTGCAATGAAAGCTGTTTTTGTTATTGTCCCTGTTCTGCTGAGGTAGGTAGATGTTATCTTGAGTGTTCAGTTTATTGCATCTCATTTTAACACTGTGAAAGAGGATAGTTTCTAAGAGAGCTGCCAGCCAACCAGAAAATCTCTTTATAGAGGATCCTAGACAATCCAATGGATTTCTATGAAGTAAAAGTCTGATTATTTATTTCCTACATGAATAAAATCTAATGCAAGTGTGAAAATGTTTTAGATAATATCTGTCCTTTTTGAGTGGTTGTGAGGTTTAGCTTTGTATAAAAATGCTTGCACTGCTTTAAAGAAGCTGGTGATAGCTGCATTCAGATGAGGAAAAATAACTTTTTATCTTTGTGCAAATGGTAAATATGTTTTTGGCAGCCTCTGTTTCTCAGGTGCTTGAGAGCCCACGGGAATTTAGCAAGACTTGCATGTAACAAATCTATTTTAACCCATGACACAACATTTGCACAAACTTGACTATTCTACCCACGTTCTTCCTGCTGTGTCTGTGTTTTTTGGTGTGAGCTTCCCAACACAGTGATTGGGAATGCTGGCAGGGTTTCCTCTTGTGTGCCTGAAATGGCCAAGAAATCTCTTTCCTCTATTAGATACAGTTTACTAGTTGATGAAGAAAAATGAAGAGGATGTGTCTTTTAAGCTCATTCATCTTCACTAGTCTTGAAAGATCCTTTTAAACTGTGGTGTTGGTCATGCTTTTTAGTAACTGGGGCTCTCAACCAAAAGTATTGTATTGGTCAGGTGCAGCATTTTTAAGAGGATAACATCATATAGTGCAAGAACAGTGTAGATTATTCGTTGTCAAAATTATGCAAACAATGAAAAGATTTATTTGGTACTCGCTGGAGGCAGAAAAGTTAGCTATTGCCTCTGAAGAACTAATTTTTTTTTTTTTTTTTTTTTTTTCATTTCCTCCCAAGATTCCCCTACTTGTGTGTGGTCAGAGTTTTCACTTACTCATGTCTGTGTACTTCCATACAGTCAGGGAAGTCCCTACTGAGGGTCACTCAAGTACAGCATGCATCTTCTTGTCCAGGCCTGCTAGCACATATGCCATCTTTGTTTAATGTGAGGGGGAATAATGCCTCAGATTTTATCAAGGCTTATCAAGTTTTGGTGAGAATAGATTCCTATTCTCCCCAGGGTAAAAGCTGCCCACTACTTTTAGTCTACAGACTTAGCAGAAGAAAGAGAAATGAATTAAATACATGCACTATGTCAGGTGAAATAATTTTACATTCTGCTTGAATATTTTCTGATATTCTTTGGGGTGCATGTTTAGTAATAGTCTTTTTTTTTTAATTTATACTTTTTATACTATTGTTAGTAACACGCTTCTGTAGAGTAAAACTTAATGCTGTGAATGGTTGTCTATGTTAATGGAGAATCTGCACAATTATGCCTTTTTCAGTAGTGTGCTAATTTGACATAATATTTTTCTTTAATTTAGGTTTCATTTATTTTTTCCCTGCACCTTTATAATGTGCTGTCTAAAAAAAAACGAGGCCCTGTCTTTTTTTCCCTCCTCTGTTTATATTAGCATTAGAAGTGACTTGTATTCTTTCCGCAGGATATGAATGAGATTGTTCAAGTGGCATTTCACAAAAATGTTTATTTGCCCTCTGCTGCCCTTCTAAAATAAAATAGTTCAACTGCACATATAAAATTGTATAGATATACACATTTGGTACTTCAAAACTTTCTATTGATATTATAAGAAGATAATAAACATTGCCACTACTGTCTAAAAGAATAAAGATTAACTAGACACAGCATTCATGTCTTATTTCTTGTGTGTATAAATTCATACACAAAACATATGCACATGGTGATTACTTGCCAACCTGTGTCCCCAACCCAATCTACCTTTACGTGTAAAGGCAAAAGCCTTCAAGTAATGTGTTACTAATGCAAGACATATCTGTCATATGTTGCTTATTCTACTCATTTTCACAAAGGAGAGTTGTAGCTGGTTTCATTTTGATGTAAGTCCTTTAGAAAAACAAATACCTTGCTGTGTCTGTCAAGGAAAACGCATCAAAGAAAGTGCTTTGCACTTAGATGATAGTGAGGTTTGCAACAGTTTTGTAGTTCTTACCAGATTTAGTACCAGAGGTTAAAATCTGCCTTGGTGAAAGGAAGATCTAATATGCAGAAATTACTTGGCTTCATGGTAGGAAATGCCATTTCACATGGAGAATGTATATTATACATCAAACTAGATGAGATGTGCATACTTCAAAAGCAAAACAGGTAAAAGAAATCACATATTTTAAACTCTCAGCTTCCTTTTCTGTCTACGGAAGTTAATAAATAGGTAGAAATAAAAAATTCTAAGTACAGAATATACATTCTTGAAAGCTGAGAAGACAAAAATGGTAGAATGCAACTTCTTTGGAAAAAGAAATGCAAGTCAAAAATACAGGACCCTTTGTAGAAAGCTTTATATGAGCTTTCAGGTTACACTAGTGAATCCTTAAAAGGGGAGATTTCTGTAAAGATTCATGGTAAGTAACTAAACTCAGTTCGTTCGATTTGTGTAAAATATTTATAGAGCTGAGATTGGCAGAGTTGGAAAAAGTGGCATATAAATGTGAAGCAGCAACCGTGTGCTTTGGATTAAGAACATTAATTTTTGTGTTCCTACCTAAATTTAGTCCCATCCATAAATTTGGCCTGATGATTTCAATTGAATTAGCTGCTGTAGATGTGAGGGGTTCTCAGATGCCAAAATTAGGCATGCTGCAGTCATACGTATGCACGCAGAAAGAGGCTACACTTAAAGCACAGCAGAGTAGCTCACATGTGTGCATTAACAGTATTGGGTAAAGAGGATAAAAGTAAAACTAAGAATGTTTTTTTTGGTCTATTCAGTGATTAAAATGATGAATGTGTTGTTTTTTTCTACTTGGTTTAGTGGGATTGTGATGAAGAGGGAGTATGTATTTCCATACGTTTATTGCATTGCTAGTATTTTTTTGAGTAAAGGACTCAACGTACTATTTCACTAAACATTGTTCTAAGAAGTAATGATGTAACTTTCTTGCTATGATGAATAGAGAACTTGCTCTCTGCTAAAGAACTGTAGTCACTGCTGCTATTCTTTAGCCACAATTTGTTCCTCACAGCTGCAAATGCAGGAAACAGTATTTGTGTAAATTTTGAACTGGAACATTAAACTCTTTGTTTCAACTTCAGTGTTGGCAATGATATTTGTAAATCAACTTTATGCTTTATTTACCATGCTATTTTCTTTGTCTCTCTGTCCTTTCTTGCACCCCTGCCCCTGTGAAATAGTACCAACATACTGATTCTTTGATTGCTGTGCAGTATAAAGAGTTACCTACAAATTATGGGACAGATTTTTATGTGACTCATTAAATCACCAGAGTTTGAGTGCTTCTGTACATTCACCTAGCCTGTAGGCAATGCATAATGCTATGCAGTGTCTGCCGAATGGGTTGGATTAAATCCCTAACTTCCATTTAATTTCAAACTACTACTAAGAATTGTCTCTAGTCATAGAAACAGGCTTTTTTTTTGTTGTTCTCAGCTGAAATTAAAAGGTGTGTGCATTCTGTTCTTTCTGCTTTGTATGTAAGCCAAAAAAGAATAAGAATATTTTCTAAAAAGTAGCTGTTACAATTATTCCAAAAGAAAGTACCACTAGCCTTATGCATCAGACTTCAGATAGCCTTCTTAACAATACAAGGCAGATCTGAAAAGAAATAATCAAACCCTTATGTTTCCAAGTCATTGAACAGATATACACATTGGAAGATGATCTAAAAAAACTACTTAACTCTATTTAACTTTCTTTATGACATAGGACATGGACTTATGTTCTGTTACCTTTAGAGAAGCACATGTTGATAACTGTACATTTGTTTGGGTTCCTTTTCAGTGAAAACCGATTTTAGTAAGTATAATTAGAGGTTTAATAAGAGGCAAAGTATGATCTGTTTAGTTGTAAATAGACAGTCTTTCCAAGTTCAGACAGGTCTCTTTAATAGAGCTGTGAGTTGTTGGCTTTTTGTTTCCATCTATTTTCCATTTCCTTTTAAACGAATGATCTGTGTGGAAGCATTCATATTATTTACTGTTTGTAAAGTAGCACTATGACTACTTCGAGATTCCTGTTTCTATTTTGCTTTACTTGTTGAAATAATGGCATTGATTGATTTAATGTGTGCAAAGAACTTCTTTACAGTGAGGGTGTTGTAGCACTGGAACAGGTTGCCCAGGGAGGTTGTGGAGTCTCCTTCTCTGGAGATGTTCAAGACCTGCCTGGATGCCTACCTGTGCGACCTGGTGTAGGGAACCTGCTTTGGCAGGGGGGTTGGACTCGATGATCCCTTCCAACCCCTACAATTCTGTGATTCTGTAATGTTATGATATAGTGAAGAAAAATCTCTTTGCTGGAGCTTCATAAATTCTGTGTGTGTGTGTAAGGGTAAGGGAGAGTGGTAGTCTTATTTAGTCTATTCTAGTTGTTCTCAAGGAATGGATGGTGATATCTCTTCCCTGGTGTAAACCTTTAGAGGAACCTTCACTAGGGCATTAATGAAGCTTTTTAACATAAATATTATGTAAGGCAAAAGACACGTTCCCAGCAATACTGCTTTATGGAATTTCCTCTGGTATTTTTTCTACATTTCCTCAAAGTCTGTTTCCCTCAATAGTACATTTTATATTTTTATTTCATATTTTCCTTCCTTTTTGTATCACCTTTTTGAGTCACTCTGAAGTTTTTCTATTCTTAGTTTCCAAAGATTTTTCTTTTAAGGGAAAGATAAGGGTGCTGGAACATAATCAAAAGAACAGTTTCTTTACCACCTCCTCTAAATATGTGTATGGCTTTGATGAGTGGGACACAAAACTTACTGAATGGTCATGGCATGTAAAATGATGTAGCACAGAATGAATCACTTTCAGCAGCCTTGACAAAGTGGGAGATTTGAAGTATTCTGATTTGAACTGGAACTGTCCACCTGCTTTTTCTCTTCATTACATAAATGCTTCTCTGTTCCCTACTCTGAATTCTAAGAGCTTATCCACCTACATTTTTCATCTACATAAACCATACTGAAAGTTTTGTTTCTCACTCTATATTATTGGATATCTATTTGAACTATTTTTTTTTTTTTTTTTTTTGTCATTAGAAAAGTTAGATTTTTTTTTTTTTTTTTTAAAGGAAACCATTTATCTTAAATCATGAGCATATTCAATGATCTGGAATGAAACTGTAAAATTAAAGTACAGGTTTGAATTGCCAGTTTAACTATATTTTCTGTATTTCATGCCAGAAATTGTAATTTGGTTTTGAATAGCACATCTTATTTAATTTTTTAAAATGTCATCTTACTATGTTCTTATTGTGAATATTGTTTAATCAGTTATCAGAACAATACTTGCTTCATGTTCTTTTCTCTCAACATTTTGTAAGAGCTACAGAATTTCAGTACGTGAAATGTACTTTAAGAAACAAAACTGAAACTTCCTGTACGTGATTTTTTTTTTGACTTCTTGGTGAAGATTCATAGGTTATGTGTGTAATGTTTTCCCTGTTCTCTCTTTGTTTTTAAACAACTTTCCACTTAGCCCATAACATGCTTACCTGCTCTTGTTTGGATCAAATACGATTATCATGGACTTCACAGTGAACAATTTCTGGGAATTACACAGGTTACCCATTTCTGCTGTACCTCTGAGCCTGCATCAGTACTACTGTCCCTGTAGTCTATCCAGACAACTCACAGTAAAATAAATGAACCTGTCCTAATTATTCTATGATGACTGTGCTGCTCATATTCTTTATTTATCAAATAGGATATTTCTGCATAAAGCACAGAAATACAGACAGTCCTAGACCCAGGATGAGGAGGATGTTAAAGTCCTCTGCCATAATTTATCTCTTGATGTTGTATGTATGGTTCTTTCAAAGGGCCTCTTGTAAATCAGTTTTCATTTTTACCTAAATATTTTTGCTCAGATGGGCATAAATCTTTTAAGGCACTCCTATACTATTTTGTCCCTTTCTAGAAATTTAAGAAGGTGAGGGAATGGATGACTATATATTCCCTGCTGCCTAAGTAGCTTTTCAGGGAGAAAATATACTTAGATGAGTCCCCATGCCAGCCTTCTAAATAAGCAGTTTGGCAACAAAAGTTGTGGAGTGCTGAGCACATTTGGAGAATTCATGTACATAAATTCTATACCAAATCTACAATTGCCTTTAATCTGTCCTACATATGTGCCAAAGGCTTCCCTCTTCCCTTGCTAATGCTTTTGTAATTCAGTACTGTAATTCACCTGGGGGTTGCTGGTGCTCTGTCAACATTTAATTGTTCTAATTACTTAATTATCTGCTCTGGTGAAGTGATAAAGCTTTGACATTTCACATTTTCCCTAGGAATATGCATCTGTAGTCTGTTGTATATATCAACCTCTGTATTTGTTAAATACACGGAAAAATATTTCAGTTAATGCAGTCTTCCAGTGACAACAACTGCATTGTCTCTGATTCCTAATTCTAAGGTACTCAGTCACTTGCTTATTTTAGCCTGTAGATCTTCATGGAAGGTTATACCTGCTTAACTTTGAATTTGCTGGTGAAAGAGGCTGAAAAGGATATGTTGGGTGATTTTTTTATTTTATTTATTTATTTTGCTAGCTAATCCAATTAAACTGGAAAGCTGCTTTACAGTGGGTTCCTTCGAAAGACAGGTGAGAAGCATGGCCTCATCGAGTAAGAAAACTGTCTCGTACATAGACTGTTAATTCCATGTTCAGAGATCATAGCTGTTGCTAGCGAGTGACACTTTAGAGACACTTTAGAGTGACACTTATCACTGTAATAGATGATGTGATCAAAGCTTGGAAATAATAATTAAAAAAAAAAAAAAATGGCAGAAGGGAAAACAAAAGTGTTTTTCCGTAATAAGTTTTTGTTTGCATGCTGATTTTTCACTGTGGAAGGGAAAGTAGGTGCCAGTCAAGTTTATGTGTAGTAAAATCTTTTGTAGTAAAGAAAAATGGAAGAGATGAGGATTCTAACTGCTATTAACTTTTAAGAATTTTCTTAAATGTATCTTTTGTTTCTCTTTAACATTTTCTTTCCCAGTCCTGGGTAAATAAATGTTGTCTTAGACGTTATTGGTAGCTGGGCGAAGCCAGTTAAGTGAAAATTACTGAAGAAAAATGCTTTAAGAAATACTTATTCCTTCAGTCTTTGCAGTTAAAAGGACTCTTGAAAAGCTGCAGGAGGAATGTCATCTTTGACTATAGAAACAAAAAAGACAGAAGATTCTACTTACAGTAGGACAGTAATGACTCTAAATTTACTGTAATAGAACTAAGTACCATTTATTTTCTGATTTTGTACATTGGAGACAAAGGAAAAGGTTCATCTTATTTCATCAGCAAAATTTACTTCAGTGATAACATTCGAGGGATGGTGATAAAAAAAAAAAGCAATGCTTTATAAGAACGGAAATCATGTACAAGTTCTGTTGAGTAACCTGGAGAATTTCAGTGGCTGTAGCTGTAATTATCAGCATTCACAAAACCAACTAAGTATGCTTCTAAAGATTTGTGTTCCCTCTCACTCCACTCCACATGAGAAGGGACAGTATTCTTATAATTACATACTTTTACATTATATTAGCAGCTTGTGTAATAAGAGGTTAGTTATTTCTTTTTTTTTTTTTTTTTTTTTCCCTGATGCCAGTGCACACTAATAGATCTGTAGGAGCAGTAATAAAGCTTCTTTTAAGGTTTAATGCAGAAAATTGCCTGTTTATCCGAACAAAAGAAACCAAATAGGAAGAGAATTAGTAATGCTGAAGAAAGAAGAAACGGGAAGACATAAAATCCTCTTGTCTCTTTCAATACTCTTGTGATATATTTCTAAATGTGTTTCTTGATGTCAGCCTTAATTTTCTATCTCTAAATAACCAAATGTTTTTTCTTGATAAGTTCTGGACTGAGACTTTGTAAATGTTCACCTGAAGTGTATTTAAGCCATTGAGAGTTTTGCTGAGGAATTCTGAGAAAGTCACTTGCTCAGTCCATGCATGTATATATTTATTAAGGCGTATGTTGCATAGCCTTCTGAAGATAATGTCTACAGATGAAAATTCTATGTTGTTGATCTTGCTGTTCCTACAGTTTGTTCCATTTAGAGTGCATCTTTGTGAAATTAAGCAATTGCAAATACTACAGGCTAACTGGAGTTCCTGACATAAGGCTGGTATCTGTTGTGAGATGGAGAGGCAGTTTTGCTTTTCTGTCTCCTAGGGTGGTTGTTTAAAATGCTTTTGAGGTCTCAGGTGTGGAAACAACTTGGTCAGGGCAAGTCTTACTAGCCCCCATCTTCTCTGCTCTTTTATTAATGTGCCAAAATAACTCATCCCATCTTCCCTACCCTGCCTAGAAATGTCTGGAGGATGTGGTTTTGTGATACAGCCAAGTCAGATATGCCCCTTGTGAGTTCAAATGAGGTGGTCCACTCATAACTGCAATTCTTCTTATGCCAGTTCAGATTCTTGTTTGATCCAACAATAAGTTAGTATGGGGAGTTAAACTGGTATAAGAGTATTCATGGTTAACTTGCATGGTTATTTTTTCTTTTTAGTTAATATTTTCAGATTGGCTTATCCTTGAAACTCATTACAACCTTCACCATGCAAAGAAAAAAAAAATGTAGAGAAAAGCATTGTGCTCAATTTCAGCATTTGTATTTGTTTAATAACAAGATATGGAAATACAATTGAAAAAAACCATGACAAAACAGAACAAAAAAAAAAAAAAACAACCCACATCTAAAACTAAGAGGATATTGAGTGCAAATCTATTTATAAAGAAAAGAAAATCTTGCACAATAATTTCCTGTGCTTGCCTGTTAAAGCAAAGTCTATGTATGACTAACACAACCCTTAGAAGGCATTTGTCCAATACAAAATTATTTAAATTAAGAAAGTACAAAGGGGAAAGTGCCTCAAATTCATTCAGATAAGCATGGTAATGTGAACACATGGATCACTATCTGATGAAGCATTGATGTTAACGACACCAACAGTGGCATTTTGTTGCATCCTTCCTGTCTGCCAGATGTAGGAGAGGAGGAGGTGGCCTGTCAGAGTTATGTGGGTTTCTGCAGAACAAGAAAAGATGGAGAGAAAAATGTTAGACTTCCCACACAACCTGATTGTTTTGCTAAGGGTTCTTACTCCCACATCTCCTCATGTATTCTTATAGAAGCAGTCTGCTTATTTCCATTATGTAATTTCTTAGGGGACCATATTAAAATGCATGGATCCTGCAAGGGCAAAATTTAGTAGTAATATAAAAATAGCATGACTGTGAGAGGGAAGGATCTTTTTCATATACTTGTCTCGCTCAATTTATTGGAGAGAGAGGAGAGACAATAGTGCAAAAGAATAATCTCTTACAATACTTTGTACAGTGTAAGCACAAACTAAAGACTTTGAAATAAGTGAAATCAATTTTCACTAAAAGTAGTAACATGTACTCCCTAAGAGGATGTCAGAAAATCCACAGAGCTTTTCCATTTCTTCCTGAAAAAATAGTGCTTAATCCTTAGTTATTATCACAGTTTCATAGACTCCCTCCTGTCTCTTCTCCCAGCTATTTCTAATGTGCTTTATGTTAAAAAAAATTCCCCAAGTTTTCCTTTTCCTGCATATTTTGCACTGGCAAACTAATTGGCTAAAAATGTTGCAGTACTAACTTTAGAAAAAAGAAAAATACTTCAAAATGTTGTGGGAATGGGTGTTAATGGGTGCTATTTTTTTCCTTTGTGCTTAGAGCAGGAATGATTCATTTTGCTGTTGATTAAAATTCCTTTATATCGCTCCCTAAGACATTTATACTTAAACTGCCAGGATACAAAGTAACATCTTAGAAATGATCGTGATTTAAGAGTTTGTTAATAAAATGCGTCACCATCAATTACATGTACTCAGAAAGGATACCTGAGCAAATGAAATGAAAAAAAAAAAAAAAAAAAGAAAAAATGAAAACCCGGTTCGTGGTATCCCTTGTATACTTCTTCTCTGAATAGTGTACAAATTCCAAACTTTTGTACTGCGTGTTGTCCTCTAGCTTTAAAAAGATGAAGTAAAATAATACCTGAAGCCTTGAATCTGTAGTATGCTCTTGCAACATTGTCTTTAACATTCATCATTTGAGAAATTTGGATTAACGTTACAAGACTAGTTTGCTGAAAAAATTATTTTATTTAGAAGGCAGTTTTTAATGAGACACCAAAAGAGCTCATGCATAGTCCACGCTGTAGTGCTATGATTTATGCTGTGCTGCTATATGCACATATGGATGTATACATATTTACATATGTAGTAGAAGAGGTTTTTTATTATTATATGGCATTTTCCTGCTTGTCACAGATAATATGAAAAGTTAACATGGATAGTTATTGGGCTTTTATTTATGTATTTATTTATTTTTGAGAAAAGGATGATTTTTTTTATTTTATTTATTTATTTATTTTAGTTTTGATCCAAATTAGTTATCTTCTCAATTCCTTCAACTGTTCCGGAAAATGTTAGACTTTCTTTATAGATGCAAACAAATCTGTGAGAAAGCAAATGCTTTGGAATAATGCCTAATTGTTATGGCCACATCTTGCAAATGAAATATCTGACTTAAATTCTTCTTTCAAAGCTAAGGTTGGCACAGAAACTGCATTCTGGTCAACTGCTTTGACGTCTGGGTGTTTGGGCAAAACACTTTATTATTGTCTTGCAGGTAAATGTGGTTGATATTGCCAGGAAGAGAGCCGTGGAGTCCTCTCTTAGTATGTGTGTAGACAGAGAATTCTGCAGTATTATTGAGTAGATTGTGAATTCCTCATACCAGTTGCTCTGGAGCAAAAGCAAATATTGAGGTGTGTAGCTCTTGCAGGATGGTATTGATTTCTAGCTAGAGATCAGTCCCTGATAAGAAAGCGTGAAGAAGCAGTTATAGATTTAACACTTCTTCATCTGTTTCTGCTATTCCATCAAACTAATTGTATCATAGAATGGCTTGGGTTGGAAGGGACCTCAGAGATCATCTAGTTCCAATTTGACTTTGCAGATTTTGATCATGTTTGGAAGAATCTAATTTGCGTATCTTCCATTTGTTTTGAAGTTATGTTGTCACCACAGGGTACTTGCTTTGTTCTCAATAATAGAATGTAAAATTTAGTGAATATCTCCATGAATAACTACACATTTCTACCCTACTTTTTTAATAGTTTGTGTTGAGCATGTTCATTTTCTTTAAAAAGAAAAGTGAAGCAGATTCTCTTCCTTCAAACAGATGTCCTTCTTTTTCTATGTTTTTTCTATGATTCTATACGTTCCCCAGGGAAATGATCACGGAATGAAGTTTGCTGAAGCATTTGAAAAATATTCTCAGACATATGGACCTGTGTGAACCAGGGTATGGACTTGATGATGTTTGTTACTCTTCCAACTTCGGATATTCTATGATTCTGCTCTGTTCCACTGTAAAATATCACCTCTGTTGAAGGTCTTTAGCTGATTCAAGGGAGAGATTTTAATGTGGTATTTAAAGCAAAGAGATGTGAGACAGAACTAAATGACTGAATATAGCAAGTCACTGGAACTAAAGATGCTTTGCAATAATTTCCTGGAGTGTCCCTTTGAGAAAGAATTATATCTGTTTGTTTACCTAGCGTGCTCTTAGCTCAGACCTCTTATGATTTAATGGATATTAAAAACAGCAATGTGTGGAGGCCAGATATATGCTAGAGGGATAAGAATACTTGCATTTTGCCAAGGGAAGTGGAATTATATCTCAATCCTCTGAACAACAAGCTGTTTATTGTGCTCGGAAAACAGCAGTAGGTAACAAACTTGAAACCTTTGCAGATAGGATACCATTTGTATCTCCTCAAATAAAAAAGGAAGAAATGAGTCTTACCATCATGTCACATTGTGATGCAATTTGCTGTAGTCATCACATATCTGGTTCCATTTAGTCTATGGTAATTGATGTATAATAATTTGGTGGGCAAAGTGAAATGATACAGCTCTGAATTCTTAAGTTTCTCTGTTTCCTTTGTCTCTATTTAAGATGGCTTGATGTTTGTTACAGAATTTCTAACCATTTTATAGGAAAGAGGCCCAGCCTGACTGGTGACCCAGTGTTCAGACCTTTTAATAGATTGTAGTACTATCAACAATTGTGGCTGAAAGGTGACACTTGAAAGAGACAGGAAAATGGTGCCATTCATGTCTTTATTTTCACAAGGAAACCTTTAGAATTTCATCATACAATTATAACGTGGCTATAGAAAAGGAATGTATTTTTACATGACACCTGAAAAAAGTACTAAAAGCATTAGAATTGTTATACAGTTATTTAGAGATCAAAACATTTGTAAAAAAAAAAAAATTGAAATGAAAGAATGTATTCTTTGTTTCTCTTGAATTCCAAGCAGTGATATTAAAGCTGCATTTAAAGTGATCATTATAAGTGTTTCCTATTTGCCATCTTTGAGTAAGAGTAGTGTAAACTACAGAAGTTGATCAGGCTCTTTTTTTTTTTTTTTTTTTTTTTTTTTATAAAATCTTTATTACACTTTGGACAAAATTGTATACGTAAGAACTTGTATCTTTTATTTGAAGAATTAGGAAATTTAGGTCTTGCATTTTGCAGTCATAGGAGTCTCTGACAGTCTGATTAGACTAACTTCTAGCATAATTTCAACTTCAAATCATGGAAACTTCAAAATAGATCAATCCTTTGAAGAAAAGGATTCTCTCCATCTCACTTCTCCAGAAAATTGTCTGGAATTAGTTTTACATAGGCTTTCTGGGAAATGTATTCTATAACTTAATCACACATTGTGAAAATTTATTGGACTTGTATCTAGTTGAAATTTTCTTTGCTGGTTTGTTCATCACCTCTTGTCCAATTTCTCTGTTCATCTGATGATAAAATTGTAAGACAATTACTCTAAGAAATCATTAGGTAGCTGAAGGCTGCAGCTGTTTCTCACTCTTCATGAAAGGAGGAAACCTTTTTTTTTTAGTCTGTACATATTTATCCCTACTTGGTCCTTTTATTTTTTATTTTTTTTTTCTGATTTGGCTACAAGGATGCCAGGGTAGCCTATGCTAAAAGCCTAGCTGACAGGATAAATGATACCCACTGCTATTCACTGTTCCACAGACCCAGTCATATCATCATGGAAGACATTCAGGTTGGTTAGATGCAACTTAGCCTTTGTAAATCCATGCTGGCTGTTCCTTGTCATCTGCTTGTCTTCCATTTGCCTTTGAATAGTTTCCATGATGACTTCCTCTATAATTTTCCCAGAATCTGAGTGCTAATTGTTCTGTAGGTGTACTTCACATAATCCGGTTATATTGTTTTGAAAACGATGTAGCATTTGACTTAATCTGGTCATCATGGGCCTCCTTGAACTGCTATGACCTTTTAAAGATGGTACAGAGAGATCTTGTAATTGTTTTGCCCCCTTAGCCACCTTGGAAATATGAGTTCCATCTTTTTTTCACTTAAGATGTCCCTCTCTCAGTCTGCATGTACCATGAACAGCACTTATTTTTTTAAAACTTGGAGACACAAGAGCTGACTTTTACAGAAAATACAGGCTAAGAAACTGTTGATTGTTTCAGCCTTTTCTCTCCCCTTGGTGACTATGTCACCTACTCCGTCCTATAGCATGTCTAATTTTTTCTGGGATTTCATAGAATCACAGAATGGCCAAGGTAGAAAGGGACCTCAAGGATCATCAATCTCCAACCCCCCTGCCACATGCAGGGTCATCAGTCTCCATATCTAATACTAGACCAGGCTGCCCCGGGCCCCATTTAATCTGGCCTTGAACACCTCCAGGGATGGGGCATCCACAGCTTCCATGGGCAGCCTGTTCCAGCACCTCACCACTCTCTCTGTAAAGAACTTCCCCCTGACATCCAACCTAAATCTCCCCTCCCTCAAATTAAAACCGTTTCCCCTTGCCCTGCAGTTTTTCAAAGAGTTCCTCCTCTTTCAAAGAGTTGACTCCCCTCCTGTTTGTTGGCTCCCTTTAGGTATTGAAAGGCTGCAATGAGGTCACCCTGCAGTCTTCTTTTCTCCAGGTTGAACAAACCCAGCTCTCTCAGTCTGTCTTTGTAGGGGAGATGCTCCAGTCCCCTGATCATCTTCCTGGTTTTCCTCTGGACCCTCTCCAACAGCTCTCTGTCTTTCTTGTACTGGCAGCTCCGGACCTGGATGCGGTACTCCAGATGGGGCCTCACAAGAGCAGAGTAGAGGGGGACAATCACCTTCCTGTCCCTGCTGGTCATCCCTTTTCTGGTGAAACCCAGGATACCATTTGCTTTCCAAGGTGCAAGAGCACACTGCTGGCTCATGTTAAGTTTTTCATCCATCAGGACCCCCAGGTAGATGGTTTCTTTCTTCCTATCAAGTTCTCATTAGCATTGTGTGACTTTTAAAGTTGAAATGTCTTACTTATTTTTGTTTTCTTAAGCAGTGTGCTTTGTACTCTAGTAACCTCATTCTTTCCATCCAGCTGTAGCTTTGCTTGACAACTTCAGAAATGATGTCCTCTGAATGAAGAAAAATTGAAAGCTAGTTGGATTTTGACAGGAATGGATCAACCAATATAAAAAATAATTTACTTTCTTTTGACATAAATTTGTCCAATATTGAGAAGTATTTGACTGCTACCAAAGCTAGAGTGGTGTTAAAACCATATATTAACTCATGCTTTCAGAAAGAAGTACATTTGAACTATTATTCTAGGTCTGTCTGCACAGTGTTTTGTTTTTTTTTTTCCTAGATCTTATACTAATGAATTAGTTGTCCTTATTTTTACAGTTGGTGTAATTTTTCATTGGATGACATTTTCTTCTAAATCTGAGAATGTGCATAACTGCTTCTACTGTTATGGCTTTTAAAATCCTTTTCTATTTATTTGCTTGGAATTTTTTTTATAAGCAGTAAAAAGTAGTTGAACAGTGTTTTTCACATCAAAACTTGATTTGATTTCATGAAAACAGTTCCCATTTCATTCTGTTTCTGGAATCTAAGACTGAAAAAGTGGAGTCTTGCTATGCCCAAGGCCACCTCATGAAGCTGAACGTGTACAAGTGCATGGAGCTGGGTGACATGCATCCCAGGGCTCAGTGGGAACTGGCTGATGTATTTGCCAAGCCACTTTCCAATCACACTTCAAAAGTCATGACCATCAGTTGAAGTCCCTTGTGATTGAAAAGAGGGTAGCATCACTCCCATTTTTTTTTGAGAGAAAGGAAGACCTAGGGAACTACACGGCAGTGAGCCTCACATCTGTGCTTGGAAAGATCACAGAGCAGATCCTTCCAGAAGAAACATTAAGGCATATGGAAGACAAAGTGATCTGAGACTGAAGTAGGATCACATCCCTAACTTGTTGGCAGGCCAAAAAATATGGGTAAATTATCCAAAGGTGTGTGAAACTGAAATATAAGTTCACAAGTTAAATTTTATATCCTTACTTTGTGTTCCTCTTTTATCACTTTGTTCTTGTTCGGAAGGCTCGCTGACATTTCCAGAATGGTGAAATAAGTAGATTTTGACAGGTGTTCCTTTAAGAATTACTATGAAGCTGACCACTGATCTCCTAGCCTTCTGTGTGTTCATTGTTGGTCAAAAAGGTCAAGCTAGACATATGGCTAGTCCTACTTAACGAACTTGAATAACTGGCATTAATTAGCACTTTTCAATATAGTTGATCAAATATGCACATGCACACACCCTGAGTTATTTCCAATTTAATTAAAAACTTTGTGTGTGAGAGGTTTTGAATTTCTGTTATTAATTATTTGAAGAGCATGTGCTGTGAATGATGTTATAACTGTGGTAAAGGAAGGAAAATGCAAAAAGGCAGGGACTTTCATGAGAGGAGAGGTAGAGAGTTCATTAAGACATCAACCCAAATTTATTTTGGATTTAGTCTTGGATGTATGTTCCCTGAGATATAGAAAAGTGCCTTTCTGATTATGAACTTCATTGGCTGTATACACAGTACTACAAGATATTTATTGGAAGAAAATATAGGTTAAAAAAAACTGTCTTCATAAAAATCCATGTACTTATGGATCTTGCTGCTTCTTGTGTAAGTAAGAAGCCCGATAGCCTAATATTGCTGGTGTTGGTCAACTCATCTAGAATCAGTGACCTGGTGGAAGAGAAAATGGGGAGTTTCTGCAGGGTAAGACACTGATCCAAACAGTTCTCCTGTCCTTGGCTCCCTACTAGTGTCATCCTTTCTCCCTTTTGGCATTTAAAAATTTTGATATATCAGGATGTTTTTCTATATTTTGTATTAGAGTGAATAGTAATGTGTGATAAGAAATACTGTTTTGCAGAATTCACCTCACTAGTTTATGCTGTTTTCTGTGACAGAAAATGAAAGAAAATAGAGGGTAAGAAGCATTGCCCTGAAAACAACTCATACATGTAGGAAATAAGATGATCTCTACTTGCATTTTGTTAATTTTTTTTTTTTTTGTGGTGGTTTTTTATTTTATTTTGGTGAACCGAGGTACACTTGATCCTGAGAAGAATAAAGAATTAATTAATAAGTCATAATTTGTGTCCATAACCTATTTTCTATACAAATCTCTTACTTAATCTTTTATCCATCCCTTCTTTTTAGAAATCTGTGTAAATGTAAGGATTGCAGCCTTAATGAAGCTATGTCTTTTTTGCTTTTTGTTTTGTTTTTTAATGACATGGATAGCAGTTTTCTTTGTATTTCTCATTCTCCCCATATTAAAAGATCAAATATTCAAAAGAAACATGTAGAAATAAATAATCTGGCCTTTTTTTTTTTTTTTTTTTTTTTTTTTTTGGGGGGGGGGGGGGGGGGGGAGTGGCAGGAATTAATTTTTATCGAGAAATAATCCTTCTGTTTTTTCTCCATATATGTCAGAGCTTACTTCTAATTTTGGAATCCAAATCCTCTAAAATTGCTTTAGATTTATTTTTTAATTTTCTTTTGCAGATTGGCATGGCTTTCTAACATCTGACACAGTGTTACTTAAACTGTACTATTAACATTAAACATCTGAGAAAGATGAATTCAGATGTTCAGAGTAATTTTTAAGTTAACGTCATTTTTCTTCTCTAAATTGATTTTTAGCTTATAAAAAAGCTACCACTAAATGTGAAAGTGTGAATATAGATGTACTTCATTTGGGAGCAAGCTTTATCTGAAATTACAGAATTATAACTTATACAAATTAAGAAGAGATCTCTGAACGAAATCCAAGGTTGAGATCTTTAAAACTGTGATAATAGACTGGACCACAGGCTTCCTGATGTCTTAAAGTTAGCAAAGTGTTGTTACTCTGTTTCCTTCCCTGGTCTGTCAGTCAGCTGAAACAGTAACACTGTCCTGCTTTTCATCTAGGACTTTCACTAACCTACATGTCCGTGCTGAAGATTTTTCTGTTCCTTCAATTTTCTCTCCTATTAAATGCATAAACATCCTGAATATTGAGTCTAGAGCTCCAGTTTATATTTATATAATTTTTGTACAGCTTCTGAATAGGGACTACAGCAACATTTGTTCTAGGTCTATGTGTCGGGTCTGAGCGTATATAGTGGTTGAGCAGTATCCTTCTTGGGTAGGATGTTACATTGTCAATCAGATTTTGATAGAAAAGTGAATGTTATTAACTTGCAGTGAATGTGCTGCTACATTGTTTTGGTACCTTTCCCCTTAATTTATCTATTTACAACTAAGAGTTTCACTGAGAATACTTCTTTATCTGTTCAACCCTCAGTACTTTTTAGAGGCAAAGCTGTGGTGATGTGAAATATTCGTCAACAGAACTGACTACCTTCTGAATGATATCAATTTCTAACACAAGGAAACCCATTTAAAAATACAGAAAACAAACAAGACTGTAGTATTTTTTTTATTATTATTCCACTTTGGGCTTCCTTTTCTTAGTCTCTCTGCAAGTTTGTAAGACTTTTAGTATAGAAGACATTATAATGATCATTTAATCAATATTATGATCACTATGCTTTGCTTCAATTCAAGGGATGGACAACTGACTTTTGTTTAGTAAAACCCAGGGTTAGACATCTGCTTCCCTCTTTTTAGGAATAATTCCTCTGCTAGGATCCTCCACTAGAGAAAAAGTTTTGTACATTTGAAAAGTGCTCTGTAGGTTTTTTGGAGGGTCTTAACACAGGGGCACAATTAAGCAGAAAACTTTTTTTTTTTTTTTTTTTTTTAAATCTCAGCTCAAGTCAGTAAGTGGTTTCAGAACTGACTGGATGAATCTGGCAGCCTGATGAATCCGCCTATGAAATTGAGGTTGTAAAATATGCGAGTTCTAATGATGGGGAAGATTTATCATATCTTACTGGCTTTGGCTGCAAGCAAGTAACATGAGGCTGTTAGGCACTTTCGATGTTTTCTTAGTGATCTGTTAACTGAATTTTGGCTAATAGCCTCTGTCCTTTCTAAATCTTGCCAGCCCTTTTGACACATCCACCAGGAGGGTCACTTGATCATAAAGGAGATGAGGTTGGTCAAGAAATCCCCTGGTTGGTCCTTCACATGTCAAATGATATCTCTCAAGATGATCTGTTCCTGGTAACGAGGTGAGGCTGACAGACCTGTAGTTCCCTGGATCCTCTTTATGACCCTTCTTGTAGATGGGTGTCATGTTGGCAAGCATCCAATCCTATGGGACTTCTCTAGTTGACCAGGAACACTGATAGATAGTAGAAAGTGGGTTGGCAATCAAATCCACAAACTCCCTCAGCATCATTTTGCGGAATTCATCTGGCCTCATGGCAGTCCAGGTGGAGTAGAGAATCTCTAACTGTCTCCACCTGAGTCATGGGGAGTTTATTCTGCTCCCCTTTCTAGACTTGCAGGTCGGAGAGTAGAGTACCTCAAGGAAAACTGGTCTGAGTATTAAAGACAGATGTAAAAATGTAATTGTAAAAATTACATTGTAATGTAAACAGTAAAAATGACATTGAAAATCTCAGCCTTATCCTTTTTTAGGTTAATCAAATGCTATGTCAACAGGCATACAGCATGCAGCTTTCAGACTTGCTTTTTGTCTTTTGTCTAAATTAATATCCATTCTGTTTAGCTTTTGAATGTTTGCCATTCTACAAAAGGCAGTTTTCTCAAGCTAGTGATAATTAGATACCTGGCTAATGTGCTTTGTGTGTTTATACTTTATTAGAATTTAATCCCAAAGTGACAACATTGTCTCTGCTGACAAGCAGCATGAAATTCCCATACATATTCTAATTCATTAACTTTCCTAATAATTATAAGCCAACTTCTCTGCAGATTTCTGGGTAAAATTCCCATAAAGCTGTATCCAGCTTATACTCAATGGAAATTTTCCAGTTCATCAACCACGAGGACTTTACATTGCAGAATAATGAGGATGAATATGCTACTAGTTCCTAGAGACACTGTAGCACCACCAGTGAGTAAATGCTACCAAAAAGGCTAGCCATTGCATGTTCTACTTTGGTTTGATAGATGAGGATAAAATAATTGTCAATATGAGTCAAGTAAGATTGGAGATAGATGATCTCTGGAAATATCTTCAGAAGCAGAGGTAAGAATTTGGATTATTTTCAGATCAGAGAAAGTACACAATTTACAAAAGAGTTTGATAATATTCACGTGGCTTTACAGCTGAGTAGCATGTGAATGCAACATGCTTAGGGGATGATTTTATTCACATCTTTAGTTCTTAGTACTGAGTTTTATACCTTCCTTTTACCTTCCTATCTATCTAGTTATCTGTGTGGTAGTAAATGGTGTGCTTGTGTTGAGTATTGTCTCAATATTTCCAATTGAGTTCTACATAACTTAAAATAATAATAATAAAAATAAATCAGGGTATGTGTATGTTTTTAATGGGCTTCAGAGAGCATGAGATGTTTGTGACATATGTTATCCAAATTATTTTAAGCTCCTTGTAAAGCATGTGCTTTAAATACTCATCTATTGTGTTTTGCTGGAATGTTCCTACAACCACGTGGATATTTTTGCTGCACTTGAAAATATTTTTGCTATGCTTGTACTTTTCAAATCTTAATGTATTTCTAGTCACACTCCATTGTTGGTTTAACCTCTAAATAAATCTTTGCTTAAAAGTTAGTATTAAATTACGTTAAATTTAAATCAAATTTTGAAAGATCTGAAAAAATTAAAGCTGCAAGTCTGCCAACTGGTAAATCTTTTTCAAATTTGCTGCACCCTTCTTTTCAGATATTACAGAAGTAATAAGCATTTATATACATCACAGTCCCTTGTTTGTGAAAGCTTTCACATCATTCATTAATTTGACCTCTAAATCCCGCTCAATATTTCTGTAAATACAACCTCATGATGAGATGCCTGGTTAATATAATATATCCCAAATTCTATTATAAGAATTAATGATATTGAATTATTATTTTAGGGACAGAATAGCATTGGAAAGAAATGTTCAGTTTACCAATATCTATAATATCACAAGACACTGTGATATGCATTTTATATTCTGCACTGCTTGTGCTCAAGATTCTTTTATAAAAGGATTTGTCAGAAAATTTTGCCTCATATAGGAAGCATGTTGTGTGAATGTATTTTTACCAGGAGGGTTATAAAAGTCCCATTAGATGCTGCAATGTAGCATGTTTTTTTTTTTATGATTCATGTGAAATATGACAAGTACTTGAATGTGGAAAACTCAGTGGTGTTTGTTGTGAAAATTAGGCATTTTGTTACTCAGAGCATGTCACTATTAAATTAAGTATGTCAGCACTAAATAAAGCATATTAGTGTGGGTGGTGACTGTGTTTCCTCCTTTCTTTTCCCCTCCTTTCTTTCTTTAGTTAAACACTGTTGTGGAGATAAAACAAGTTGAACTGTCCTATAAAAATATGATTGCTGTTTTGAAAAATGTAATCCTTCTAAATTTTGTATCACTAATATTAAAGTTGTGCAGATGTTTGTATGCACAATCAGAACATTATCCATAAAGGAATATTTGAAAGGAAAATCTGATGTGAGCAGATTTTCACCTATGAAGTATCAAGGTTTAAGAAACTTCAACAGATATTTTCTTTGAATGTTTTTAAGCTTTTAGGGTATGTAACTTGGTAGAAAGGATAGTAAATGCCACCTCTAAGACTCTCCAGAATTTTCAGATTAGCCTCCTTAGGCAAAATATGTATTTTCAAGTTGGCCCATTAGGCATTAGATCTTTTCTGATTTGAGTTTTTTATTACATAAGTTAGAGAATTCATTGCCTAGTTTTGATTTCATTTCATATCGTTTTGTGGATTTTTTTCTAATGTAGATCTACCCTTGAATAAAATGAGCCATCACAAAGTCATAGACCATGAAATTTATCAGGACATCTTTCATCCCATCAGGGTGTTGGCCGCAACATATTTCTTCTGTCTGATAGCTGACATCTGATATATGTTTGAGCTATTTTCCTCAAATATTTTTCATTTCAAGCTAATTGTTAAGTCCGTGTAAAACAATCTCTTCTCATTGGCAGTAAACCAATGGTAGTAAGTAGGAATGCTCTTCTGTTTTTCTTCATGGATTTACTGTTTTGTTCAACATTGCAATAAATATTTTTTGTATACTATGATAGGAAAAGAAATAGAAATTTTTGCTTCTAATTAATACTTTGAATAGACTCAAGTGATGATAAACAACCATCTACCTTCTTGTCTTGCTATGTAGTTCAAGTTCACAGTCCAGTTGTGCTGCTATTACATTTTCTAGGCAACTTTGAGAACTGGAAAGTCACTAGCAATTAATGACTTTTAAAAGATAGAAGAACTGCAGATATTGTTGGTAATTCTTCCAACAGAAGCTCTTACTTGGATATTTAGAATGACATGTAATATATCATTTTAGTAAAAGAAAAAAAATCTGGCCCAGCTGTCTGAGGAAGTCATGAGAAGTTACAAAAAAAGACATTCTGATGAGGCAGAAGTCAACCACTCACCAATGATCTGAAAATCTTGATAACTTTCTACACAAAAAAATTCTATGAAGTTCCAAGTAACAAATCTACCCTTAATTTCATTTCTTATGTTCCTAAGGTTGGACTAAGTTTTATATGCTTTCATCAGATGAAAGCTTCAAAATAAATTGTCATTGCATATCAAATGTTTTATGCAGAAAACTAAGACAGAATATTTGCATATTATGACAATAAATTACAAGAAAGCCAAGTAAAGTATCTTGCTCCATAGGAAGCTTTTCTTCTTGACAGAAGGCAGTGCGTTGGTAATGTATTAGAGCTGCCAGAGATGCAATTTTGGAAAAGTCTGCATGAATTGTTTATGTGTTGCCACAGTGTCTGTTTGAACTCTGACCATAGTCTTCTGTTGCCTCTTAAGTCAGCAAAATGTCTGCTCTATGCTATTTAATAAAAGGCTATCTTCCAGCAGTGCAGTGAAAGCACACAATGTGTAAAACTGCAAAACGTTAAGTAAAATCAAATTATTTCCAGATTAGTTCTTTGCTATATATTTTCTGTCAAATTGAGTATCTTTAACTTGTAAGAAAGGCTTACTCCCATCCTTAGATATTCAATGATAGACCAATAGTGTTCTGTTTTTATTTCCCGACTTTCTCCAAATTAGAATGAGTGAAGGGCAAAAATGAAAAATAGGGAGAATTTAAAGGGTGTCAGCCATAAGAAAGAAAAACTTTCTTCCCTTGGACATTTACTTTACTGTTTTCTAAGTAACAGTGTACAAAGATTAATGCTGTCTGTGTTTAGTTCAGAAATATTGAACATTTTGAGATACAATTTGTGCTGTTTCTCAGGGAAACTCTGAACCTTTTTCCTGGTGAACATCCAAGACCTCTATTTTTACTACAACTTGTGGTATGGAACCATTTGAGAGTTTCAAGCTTGGCAAAGCAGCATGTGCATACGTTCAGTTGCCAGAAATAGTGTCATGCTTCGGAACCCTTGTTGAACAAAAAGTGAGAAGACAGTAAGTTGTAAGATGAGCTAGTGAAATGGGATGTGGTGTCTTACAGGATATTTAAGATGTACTCTAAAAGTAGAAAGAGAATTAAAAGTTTCTGTTGGTGAAATACAGGAGGAGCAGGCTGGTTTTTATCAATATAGTCCACTGTATTTCAATGGAAAAGGATTTTGCATTTCATCAGTAATATTTAGGAAGGAATTACGTTTAGGAAGGAAACTCAAGACTTGTAGGAAAAATATTGTATCCAGTACTAAGATGAAAACTTAAAAGCACTTCTTGTCAGTATTGAAACTAAAATAAATTTGATTCTAGTCAGATGGTTTTCCAGTTATTTCCAAAAATTTGACTTTAATTTTGTCCTCTTTTTAAACCTTTGCAAAAATGGGAATGCCTGAAAATATTTCTGTTTAATTTATCCAGTATGTAAGCTTTAGTTTTTCATTTTTTTTCTGCAAGACCGATTCTGAATAGGCTTTCATTGTCTTGTAAAGATTAAAGTAGCTATTTTGTGGAGACTGACACTGAAGGAAAAGTACTGCTAATTGCTGCCTAAATTGTCTTTGGTTGTTAATCTGATGTCTATCTGTGGGTTTTCTCTTTAGTCTTCAGATACTTTGGGAAATCAACTATTTCAAGTGCAGCACCCAAAGTTTCTTCAAAGCACATAGCAATTTCACATTTTCTGATGTGTCGTGTTTTGAAAAAGCAAGTTGCAGAAAATCAGATCTATTTAAGACATTTCAAATTTGAATAGTGACAACTGAGATTGAAAACCCACAGTTGAACATTTGGGCATCAATATACTTGACAAATGTAAGAAAACATTAATTTTGGCCCTCCCTGATGGTACTGCAGAATGGTTAGATAACTACATAAAAATCACCTAGTGATGTAAGAGGTTCTTCTCATTTGGCTGAGTTTCTGACTGTGTTTAGAATCAAGCAAGGGAAAAACTGAATTCTTACTGCAGTTTGACCATATGCGTTTTATCATGGGCAGTGTTTTATTTTTTTGTTGTTTTTAAAGGCACAAGGAATAGAATTTCTCCAGTCTTTAGTTAGTCAGGCTGCCTATTTCTTTGGTAGCAAACTTTTATGACTTTTTGAGGAAAATAGTTCTGGAGATAGCAAGAGTTTTTACTATGCACCTTTCTTAGTGATTCATCAAGAATAAAACTTATTTCACCTCTCCGTGACATACTTCTTAGTGCTAAATCTTTTTATTACTTTCAGATCATAACATTTTGTGTGCTTTCCAAATTTAGCCTAAGAGTGCCTCACTTAGTCAGGATTTGTACTGATGAATGTCTAAGATGAACTAATGAGGGAAGAAAATATCCATAAATACGATAGTCCTCTTAGTATTTGACAAACTGTTTTGTTTTTGTGGGTTTTTATGTCTGTTTGCTGGATCAATGAAGTTTAATAAATCAGAGAAACTTGTAATCTCCTATAAAAAGTAAACTTTCTCTTAGATGTTGGCACTGATAGAGAGTTCAAAATCAGAAATTAGTGGAAATAGGATAAAACTGTCAGTAATATTTCCTATCGCTGCTATAGACAATGTACTAATTCCAAACTGTTTTGTTTGGTTTTGTGTGTTTGCATTCTCTTTTTCCATATATCTTTCTTCACATAAAATTTTCTCCCTCTAAATTTCAAGAAAAAATTGCTGGAAGCAGCTACATTAAAAGCATAACATTCAGTAGTACCCCATTTGGCCTTCAGTCTAGCTTGACATTTCCTAGTACTTTTCTGGCTCTGCCTATTTGAATCTATATCAAAAAGATCTGTTCTTGCACTATCTACATCTGAATTATCATCTCACATTTGGTCTTGTATTCCACAATACAGGGATTCCTTACTGCATAATAGAAAGTATCCCATCTTATTAAATAGGAATAACCACATGGATCTGTACAGGTTAAGGGCTAACCTGCTGCAGACGATCTCTGTGGAGAAGGACCTGGGAGTCCTGGTGAACAACAGCTTGGCATGAGTCAGCAGTGGCCTTTGTGACCAAGAGGGCCAGTGGTATCCCGGGGTACCCTAAAAAAAAAGTGTGGCTAGCACATTAAGGGAGGCAATTCCTCCCCACTCCACTCTTCCCTGGTGAGGCCACACTTAGACTACTGTGACAAGTTCTGGGAAATTCTATGTTCTCTATTGCTGTGACTGTGTGTATCTATTTATCAAATTCTATAACTTTATGGAAAACAAACCTGAATGTAAGCAAGTATTTATTTAATGAGATTCTGAGATGTTACTGGTAGTACATGTGCTGAATAAAAGCAATGTTTGCAAAGATCCAGTACTCAGAACTTGAGGAAGATTATATGGGGCACTGATGATTTTCTTTAACCATCCTAATGTTCTAATCCTTTCTCTGTGCCAAAGCTATTGTGTTGAGGATTCACTGAGTGGAGGCACGCTTGAGAGAGGCTATTTGATCTTTTCAACAGAATGATAATCTGACTGCAGCTGAAAATAATAATCAGAATTGAGAAATTGTTTTTCAGATGTTTGAGTGATCTGGCTATTGTCCTACTGTGGTTTAATATCTTACAGCTCTAAGGAGAGATCAATTGGGCTTGGTAAAGTCCTTAATGATCAAAATCCTTCAGCCAATGCTCTGATATAATCATTAGAAATAAGAACTTTCTAGTTGTTTGAGATGTATCTGGTAAACTATGACTTTATCATTTTCTGAAGAGACAGGGAATTGTTTTTAGTAGTCACTACTGTGTTGTGTTGGTAAGCAATCTGATAAACATATTTTGTGTAGCAAAAATACAAATTAATTGTGAGAATGTAAAGCACTCAAAGACTGGGTTACGTAGTCTTCTTTGAGACTAGATACTGAAGTCCTGTGTTGTGATTGTAATGGCACTGAGTTGAATTTGGCAGTGCAGTTTCTGAACTGAAGTGCTGAAATACTATATCTCTTGGCCTCAGTATGAGAAACTTCATCAGAAAAACAGTCTACTTGTGTAAAACAACGTGTGTATATTACATGCATACAAACACTTTATTAAGCCCTTCTTTAGGAAATCAAATGCAGCACGTTGTCAGATGCAGTTACAAAGCGATGTTGGTCATTTTACATCCTGATGAGGATGATAAAAAACTGATGATGCCAACAGCAGTGACCGTCCTTCACATTTCCGTCATTCTGCATCAGTGGACTGCTGACTTTGCAGCTGAGTAATGAAAGCTGACTGCATGCAGAACACTGCACCCTCATCTTGACAATTTCTAGCATCCCACTATATGTGACATCTTAGTAGTTATCAAGGCCAATGCTGGACATGTTCATCAGTCCACTGTGCTAAACTTTCTGTGTTTTACGTTCAAGTAGATGGGGATCTCTATATCCCCGCTTCTCTGAAGCAGCTACCCAAGGGTTCATTGTAGCCTGGACACTGGTAGGAAGAAAAATGGGGAACGGATACAAAAAAAAAAAGGTTATATGCATAAAATTGTTGGCTTCTAATCAATTTTCACTTTTTTTCCTTGAATATCACTCACTGCTCCTGACTATATTCAGGATTGCAAAATTGAAAGCAAAGCTGGTTTATTTAACCTTTAGAGATTTTGTGCAACTATGCTACTTACAAGCCAGTCACGATTTGGCCCATAAATTGCTAAGTGCTTTGCACTTTCAAAGGAATGATTAAGGACAGTCTTGTCTACGAACAAGCTATTTGTACTCCACAGTCATCAACAGAACATTGTTAATAGATGCTGTAGTGTTTGGCTTTGACTTGCCCTTTGTAAAGTTCATAGAGTCTGCCATCTGAATCATAGACAGCAGACACGCTGAGGTCTAATCTCCCTGCTATTTGCCAGAACTGGAAAGATTAAATACAGAGAAATAGCAAAGACATACCTGACGCTGCTGAGAAGAGGCCATGTCATTTATATTTGTCTCTAAAAGATACTTTTTGTACATGACATTGGGAAGATAAGGTATTATACAACTATGTATTTAAGAACAAAACATAGTAAGACGTGAGTGTTCATGTGCCTCTTCTGAATGCCATCAAATGCTTTTTGTCAAACTGATAAATATCAAATATTGATTTGTGTTGTTTTCCTGGCACTCCTGTTAAATTTGTCAAGTTTAATGGATCTTCCCCATGAAATTTCATTTATCAAGGAATCCATAGTTGTTTTCAAGTGAAATGACAGATCTTATGATTGAATAGTAACTTCAGCATTAGTCTAGATAAAAATTTGCCTGTTATTGATTAAAGTCATGCATCTTTATAATTATGGAAGTCTGATCTATTTCACTTCCTTTTTGAATGATGTGTCAATAGTAATCTCAGTGAATAGTTTGTTCACCCTGTATATAAAAAAGAAGGCCTTACTACAAGGATAGTAGATTGAATTTACACAGCTTGATACAGGTGTACATCACCCCTTTCTTCTTGAATATGGGTACATCTTGGCACAAGGTTAATAAATACTTTTAAGGAAATTATGTGAAAGGAGTTTGTAATTTCATTCCAATAAATTTGTCCAGGATGAAAAGACTGCAATTGGGGCAGCGTAATACCTAGTTCCACTGCCTTCATGGTTGGACTGAATAAGGAGGTGGAGTTGCTTGGCACAGTCAGAAGTAAACCCCAGTCACTCTCAGCTCGTAACTTCTGTTGAGGAAGAAATATTTCTTTAAAGATTCTTTTTCTGAAACAGAAGTCTGTTTTTCAGACACCGGTCAGTGCAGTACACTTAGAAAACACTAATTTCAAGTAAAACACCTTAAATATACTTATTTTAAACCAAAAATGTGAACATGAATGTCAAAATAGTTTTGAGCAGACTTTCAAGATGTGATCTTCTTGTAAGGAAATTCTCTGTCCTTTAGGAATGCATTTTGGTAAAATAAATAATTTTTTTTTTTTCCCTTTTTTTTAAAGTCAGGAATGCTTAGCCTAAACTTAATATGGTTAAATCTTCATCTGTGCTTGTAAAGGGTTTCTTTTTAGAGAGAGCACTGTCAGAATTCCTTATGTTGACATCAATACCTGAAGTAAGCTGAGTTTACATGATTTCTCAGTGAAAAAGTTATTTTGAAATTTTCACATGATGACTCTGGAAGGGTCAATATCAACGTAGGTTTCCAAATGTAATGGAGCGTAATGGTTGATGTGTAGATGTTTATGATTAATATAGTTTTTTATGTTACTTATTGTATTCTAGTCACTAATCAGTACAATATACTTAAATTTCTTAATTTGAAGCTTGATCTCATTGAGTTGCTTTCTTTTCTTGTTTATTTTGTTTGTATCAAAACAGGGAGGATTTTTACTGGTTTTAGATTTTTGGAGGGTTAAATATGTCGTATTAGGAACTGCCCAAGGACATCCTGGCTCTGACAAATTTTAACTTTGCTAAAAAACTGCTTCTCTGCTTTGGACTTACTAGTCTCTGTGCGGAGGTGTGACAGGCATTTTATAATGTCAGACAGAATATTATGGCAGAGTGGGTGGAACTAAAAGAGAACTGATTTCAAAGCTTTCATGTGAAGAATCTTCTGTTCATTTCTTTCAAGTTCTTAAAAAGTTAACTTTGCTCCTTTTTTTTGTATGTGTCCTTCCATCATGTTACTTCTTTGCCTTCCCACCTGACCTTTTCCCCTCTTCCTCTCACTGCCCTTCTATAACAAGTATTCCGCCCAAAATAGCACAGAATTAACTTACCTGTGAATAGTGTGTCTCCTAGGAGGCTTGCACTTCAGGCTCCAGCAGCGATCAAGCTGAGTACTAAACCGGGTCCTAGGAATGGCTTTAACAACATTTTGCAGGAAAGCAAGCACAGTAAAATGGCAACCAACCATCTGATGGGAGGATGCTGAAGGCAAGAAGTGATTGTTACATTAAATCCAATTATCTGTGGTTTTGATCTTCATCTATGGCTGTCTTTTAGTAGTAAAGGAAGGTGAGAGTGTTTACTGGATTTAAGTGTTAATTAAAGATAGTGGAAGTTCTGTCCTTGTTGTATGCTATTATTATAAAAATAACTGAGTTAGCTTTGACCCATATATTCTCTTTGTGCCAAAATTCTGCAAAATATCCATGATTTTAATGAAGGAGAAACAAAAAATGAACTATGTAGCTGTATGTTTTTTTTTTTTAAATTTTGCTTTCATTAACACTGTTAAATGAGTTGAAAAGGAAGCCTTCACTTAGAGCCAGAATCACTCAATTTAATAGAAAATAGTTTCACAGAGGAGCAAAGAGGCTGGAGATTAATTCCAGTAAGGCACTGATGATATCCTTGCAGATGCCACAGCTCCTTATAAGATGCCTTCTGAAAAGTTTTCTTAGATATGCATTATGCCAAAAAACTTCTCTTTTTCTTTGACTTGGTTGAAAATCCCCTTTTAAAACAGCCACGCTGTCATTTTTGTGTGAGTGCTCTGAACCATCATCAAATTCTTTGTAGCAACTAGTGGAGTAGTGTATGTCCAGTAACACATTTTCTGTAAAAAGTTCTGTTTTGAGGATTTAGCCCTGACTTCACAATAATAGTGACAATTGAGCACCAGAGACAGGAGGGTTTCTGATGTGCACTGACAAGTTCATTGCTCTCGTCTTACAACTCGAAATGGCAACAATAGAATGATTTATGATGCTCTATAAATAAGAGTCAGTCTTTCTACATTATTAGTATTTTTTAAATTATTTTATTGTGGTTAAGAAACATACCCTGTCTAGAAAGCTGAGGGAAACACACAGTTCAGGACATATTGAAATTTCTTTTACAGTCAAGCTTGGGTCTTTGCATACTTTTTGCATTGACACTCAAGCTATAAATGGGCCCAGGGATTAACCTTGGCTAAATGCAGATAAATTTAACTTAAATTTTGAGCTAGTAATGAAGCTTCAATTGAGGTATTGCTTGATGTAGCAATGAGAACCATGTAATTCTGTTTCACAAGCAGATGCAAGGACAATGTTCCACAGAGGAATGAGAGCAATATAGGTAATTCCCTAGAGAGAGAGGTGAGGGTAAGACATAAGGGGTATATGGTGAGAACAGCAGTGGGAATTCATGGAGGAAGGAGCTCTTAATAGCTCATCCTTGTCAATGTCTTTTCTAGTCATCGAGGAAATCTATTGATTCCTGTCTTGCTGTTAATCTTTCCCAGTACTTGAAGGGTTTAACTGTTGAACTAAGAGTGCTTGCCAAGTGCATAATTAACTCTTTCATAGGCTTTACCTGTGTTGTGCTATCAGCTCGTATAAAAACAAGAATTTGAAGTGCTCTCATAAATCCATGATAAAATGAAAATTGGTTTCTTTTCCTATTTCTGTAGTCTAAGATTCACTTTTTTTTTTTTTTTTTTTGGGGGGGGGGTGGAAACAAGCAAAGCCACAAAACAGAATATGTGTATCAGTATGTGCATGTTGCAATTACACAGAGTGGATTTATGTATTCTATACCTATTTAAAGGCATTCAGAGCAGTAGAGAAAATGAGTTATACAGTGGTAGGTTGTTTTTTTTTCCCGTTTATTTGTTTTTCTTTTGTTTTTGTCAGACATATCATTCCTTATGGATATATGTTGCAATTTCATAAACCTGTACGTTATGCTTATAGTAATAGGAAAGAGATTTAGTAGGCATCTAGCTTAATTTTAAAATAGGGTTTATGGTTTCATTTCCAGAGATTTTCCTTAAGTATAAGATATATTCCTGCATAATTCAATATGTCTGATTTCACCTTCTTAGTAGGAAGTCTGTTGAATATTTTTTTCCCTTTTTTTTTTTTCTTTTCTTTTCTTTGGAGCTAAAGTATTTGTGTATTTATACTCTAAAAATAAAATTATTTAATTGTAGCCTAAACATTAACAACTTCTTTAAAAGATAATGGTATTTTTATAAATTTCAACATACAGAAACATTTAGAAATGTTCACTTAAAACATTCAGAAGCGCAAGCATTTTCTGTGCCTGTTAGAACCAAAAATCATTCTGGGCTGCAGTCCAGACTTGATGGACAAAATTCTGAAGTGAATAACTAGAAATACTGGAAAATAAGGCAATTCATAAGGGATGCAAAAAATGTACATTTGGCTAAGATAATCATCTCTTCTAAATGGGAAAAACATTTATTGAAAAGGGCAGCTGATTTATCTAAGCATTTTGTTTTTCAATTTTCTTCGTTGGAACTTTAGAAGAGTGGATGACCTATAGTCATTGACCATATAGTCTTTCTATCACTGAGTGACAGGTTCGCATTAATTTAGGTTAATGAGAATGGGGTTGGGTTTTGAGCATAGAAAAAAGGACAAACAAAGGAAGTAGAGTTACAAAGTTTGGAATATACTCTGTGAATATCTAAAAATTTCTCTCAAAAAGGAAGTCTAAGCATGGTGTCCAGGCTTGCATTATAGCAATGAAGGAATAGAAAAGTGTTGCTGTTCAATTGCTGAGGGATTTATCTGGTATCTTTCAAAGAGTGAATTATCCCTAAAGATATCTGTCTCTGTCCACTGGGAGAGGAAACTGCCAACTAATTTTGCATAGATAGCTTACCTATTTTGTTTTAAGGATGTTAAATGCACTTTCATCATACACTTCTGACTTGTCTCTACATGGTGAAAGTTTCTTTTTACATAGTGTTATATGAAAAAGTTATATGTATAAAAAGACTAAAGTGCCTTATTCAATTCATCTGATACTTTGGAATTGTGTGGAGAGAAAGGAACTGATGGGGAAGCAGCATTTTTGGGTGGGAGAATCATGCGAGATAAGTGATCTGCTACAGAGAATTACTGAAATGTGACAATGCAGATGATAAAGACACGAAGGCCTTTTCTTTATCCCACTAACTGATGCTTTTACTTGGTCAGTAAATACACTGGGATAAGAACTATCAAGGCACAGGATAAGGATGCCTACTGATACACTGGGTATAGCAAAAATGTTTTTGTAAGTGTTTTGTCCTAGTGGAGTCTTGGAAGAGGAAAGATAATAAACTATATTGCCATAATGCAAAGCTTACTGTAGATTTCTTAACATGTAAGGCCTTTCCTGGCATCTAAGGCCTTGGAAAATATTCTATTTCATTAAAGAAATGGGAGATCTGATCAAAGCTCTGATACTGTTTGGCAGGTAGCCATTTTGCAGGTGGGTATCCACACCTGTCAAGCTCTGATATGCCCAGCAGCAAAAGACAAAACCATTGGATGTCTTTGGAGAATGCCATGTAAGCAATTGATGTTTTCATAAATGACAAATGAGGAAAAAATATGAACAATACTTTTGTAGTGACTTGTAGCCTGCCATTCATAATCTGATGTAATAGTAGTGTGGTCTGCATGAAGGCATTCAGGAACACCAAGTCTTTGTAGATTCTTTTTTTACAGAGGCTGAAAAGCTATTCATGCTGGTGTGAAACTTAAAAAGGTTAGGAAACTAGAATCATTGAGTCCGAATTTGCCATTACCAAAGTCACTTCTGTAATTTACTGCATTGAAGTAATATTTTAAAGGCAACTGAAAGGTTATGGAGCTTGTGTTCATTCAGATATTGAAATAACTGAAGTACAAATGTGTGCATTTCAACTTCCTTGTATTTGCTGTAAGAACTCAAAAAAAAAAAAAAAAGAAAGTGAAGAGACTTTATGGTCAGTATTATAAAAAGCATTCAAATTGATTACACATGGAGGTCGTTTGTAGTTTACATATTTTAATTCTTGCCCTTGGGTGTGGGGCATATTTAGGCAAGGCATGCAAAAAATCCAAGGTAGAAGTAGTAGCTTTCCTTTTGAAAAAACAAACAAACAAAAAAAATACCACAACAGAAAACAAAACAACATCTGTTGCTCTGTAGTTCCTCACCATTGGCTGTATTTATCTTTGCTAGGTGGCATCCATAGCCTTATAGTAATCTCTATAGTCTCACCTCTAAGTGCTTAACACCTAGCTTATGACTGTAGTGCTTGTGGTTGATGATGCAGTGGCTGGTAACAATGCCAACACTTGTGTGCCCATTCAGTCATAAAGTGATAGAATGAAAACACATTCACAATGCTGTTGTGAGTGGGTTTGAAAGCCAAGTAAGCTATACAAGCTGGGTTCTGCACTCCCTGTTACACCTGGTGAAATGAGACAAATCACCAGAGTGAATTCTTAAAAGCACAAGATGTTGCAGTGTTTAGTAAGAAGGTTCTGTTCTGTGTTTGTAAGGAAAATACAGACTTTCCTTAGCAAAGTCTTTTTGGTGGCTAAAAGAAACCAACTCAGCTACTTGAAATTAAATAGTCTTTATGAGGTGTTCTCCTGGTAACATTCATCTATTTTGTTGGTGATTTGATGAACTGCATTCTAACCAAGCTTTATGGCTGAAATCTAATTCCAACTGGATGAATAACTGTATTTACAGATGAGCTGCCCTGCTGGCAGTTATCTGCAGTTATAGGAGACAGGAGAATGGAAAGACAGGAAACAATATCTTTTGGTCTATGCATTTAGTCTCTAGTAACTAGGGCCCTTTGGAAGAAGCTAGAAATTGTCTGATTTATTCTAAACATAGGAATAATTTATGAATAATTGCCCACACCTCTAACCATAGAAACAGAAGAATTGGAGGAGGGCGGAAAAAATCCACCAACTCATGGTAGATAAATTTGTGTCGGAGACGCATAAGAGCTCCTGTGAGAGAACAGCTATGGCAGGCAGTTTTCAGAATTCAAGACTTGAATAAAGTCCAACAGTCAAAATGTTAATTACTGTCAGACTTTCCTTATTAGTAAAACTGAGAGTGTGTTATTTATGAATGCAAGGTGTGTGTGCAAGACTACCCCACTGATGATCATTACATGGTCTTGCTTTATATTTTTTTTTTCTTCTTACTCTAAATGATCTGTCAGCAGTTGGAATTTGTAGGATTCTAAATTTAGACTATTTAATTTATTGAGAATGTGGTGTTCTATTGTAACATGTCACTTAATGTACTTCTTACTATAAAGTGGAATTTAAGGCTCAAAAAGCAGTTTGCACCTGAATTATACTTTTAGTTTGGCATAAAGTAGTAGCAGGTGGAATGTGTTCACACTTCTTATTTTCTATGGATCATTTATTCTTGCCTGTTTAAATTGTCGTTATCACATGTTGAGGATTTGATTCCAGGTTTCCTACAGAACATGTAGCAGAAATACAAAACAAGGTAATTAAGGTATCATATATACTATTACCTTTTAAAGGAATCATTAACTTGAATGCAAGTTCTTACAAATGTCTCTGAATTGTTAAAAACACAATGGTCTTTGCTCTTTGTTAATTCAGGGATCTCTGTGCTATACTTTGTTGTGTGTTGTAAATATGATGCCATGCCACAGTACAGGCTAAGTTATTTTCCTTATATTTAAATCCGGTTTTGTTTGTATCAATTAAAATTGATGGCTGTCATAATTATCAAACAGCTTAGTTTATGATTTTGTCATTTAAGCTTTTTTATAAATAATGCACAACTCAAAGTCTGTGTGCATGAATCTAAGGGAGACATTTACTTAAACAGTCCTATTCTTCAAGTGACTCTGAATAATAATGTTCCCCATTTGTAAGACCTTAAAAAAATAAAAATAAAAATTTACCTTGGCCTTTGTTTTTGACATATACAACAAGTTTCAATAACTTCATTGACCTATGGAAGATGTTTATAAATTCTCAGGCAATTGTTTTTCTCCCTTGCCCTTCATTTGGGTTTACACTTAATGAGTGTTAGCTCACTATTTTGTTCTCTGAATGTCATCTCTTCTAAGTTCTGCTTCTTAGGACTGAAATTAAGAAAAAAAATTACTACTTCTGATAGACAGACTGTTTCCTAGGCAAGAGTTGCTCAATGCTGCTGAAGGTTTCTCTTAGGGTGCAGGGAATATAATCATGAATATAGTTCTGTTTAACCTTACTGAGCCCTCTGGTGGGCTTTTTTTTTTTTTTTGATGTTGTTGTCCCCTGCACACCAACTTTAAAAAAAGGTGATCTTTGCTGTTCTTGTGTCTTTCACAACACTTGTGGCTTTTTTTATTTTCAAGTACAAGTGCTATATTGGCCTGTGCAATTTTCTTCACACCTGGATCTCAGAAGTGTTGGTGTACTTTCTTGTATATGTTATGGCTCAACCCAGCAGAAAGCTCAGCAACACACAGATCATGAGTTCACTCTTATCAGGTGGGATGGGTGAGAGAACCCTAGGATGTGAGATAAGACAGTTTACTAGTAAAACAGAAGCTGCATGTACACACATAAAGCAAAACAGAGGATTAATTTCCCATTGGCAGGCAGATGTTCAGCCACTTCCAGGAAAGCAGGGCTCATCAAGTATAGCAGTTTCTTGATAAGACAAATGTCATCACTCTAAATGTTCCCCACCTTTCTCCTTTACTCCAGCTTTTATATAAGGGATATAAATATCCCTTTGGTCAGTGTACGTCAACTATCCTGGCTGTGTTCCCTCCCAGTTCCTTGTGCACGCCCAGAATCCTTGCTGACAGGGCAGCATGAAAAGTAGAAAAGTCCTCACACTGCTCATTGTGCTACATCATTGTGCTATCATCATTATTTTCATCAAAAATCCAAAACATGGTATCATACAAGCCTCTGTGAAGAAAATTAACTCTATCTCAGCCAAAATCATGACAATATCCATCCTTATTCAAAACCACTTTCATCATGCTTGCAGCTCATGCTTTTTAAGGTGTCCTCATTAACCACTACCCTTTAATTAATGCACAAATACCATTCCTTTAGTCTGTGGACCATCCTTGTGAAATGTCCACAAAAAGTTCACCGATTCTTTTAGTTTATAACTTGGGTTCTGTATGTTATGCTGTTTGCTCAGGGGAGGCAGTGTGTTGTGTGAAGTTACAGGATGCCAAAGCCAGCTCAATTTGGGTTAGTTCCTCCTGGGAGGTTCATCCTCTGTTGATTTTGAGTGATTCCTGCTATAGAACTTCATATAGCATGCAACTCCAACCATGGTTTGTAACAGTTTAAAGGCATATCCATTACAATCTTCATTCCTTGCCCTTTTGACCAGGGCAAAGGATATAACATTGCAGTGAACTCCTCCCCTCACCCTTGCTCATACACACTATGCATATATTTTGACTTTGGTCTTCATATGCTTTCTGTCACTGCTTTCGCTTCTTATACTAGTTTGGAAAATGTCATGTCTGTCCTGATACACTGCTATTACTTTTATATAATCATGGCTTTTTCATTTTGTTCATATTGTATGTATAACGAAGCTCAGATTCTGATTTACTAAATCTACTGGCATTGTCATTTACTGACTGAATTAACCATCTTTCATTTTTTTGTGTACAGACTGACAAGGAAGTGGAAAATCCATTGTAGGCATTTTCCAGTTGATGTATAATCAGTCAATAAATGATGGCAGGCGGGCTTGGAAGTCTATATTAATTTTCTAAACTTGTTCTCAAAGCAAAGTAAAAGGTTGCAAAAAATGAAGAGGCAGACACAAATCTATCAACTTAGATGGAAATAAGTATTATTGGGTGGAAAAAAAAATCAGGCATATGTCATAACTTGACATCAGTTTACTTTTTAAACGATTGCAAAGAATCATGTGTTCAGTGTTGTCAGTCTTTTTTCTCTTAGCTAGTAGTAAAACATCAATTTGCATTCCTCATAGTTTGGCTATGGCTACAAAACATAGAAAAATAGAACTCTGTAGAGACAAGGTAGCAGTCTTTCAGTTAATGTTTACACTAACTCATGGAATGTGTCCTTATGTAATTATTATGTAATTATAATTTGCAGGAGGTGAAATATCAAACTGAGGTTAATTTCTCTTAAGCTTTTATCTGCATATGAGAAAGTTTTTATTATTATTATTGTATTTTTAAGTTGTCCATTGTAGTGCTTAATAAAGAAAATAGCTAAAAATACATCAAAAGGATGAAAAAAGTTGAAAATATGCTTGATGTTGCTGATTAATTAAATTTTCCATAAAACCATAAAATCCTGCATTGTTCTAGCTTAAAGCACTAATAAAATATGAGGTCTGAAAATTTTCAAGACAATATGTTTGAAATACAATGACAAGGTTTTTGTTCTCTGATCTGTTCACAGAAGAGAATTTCTCTCCACTTTCATCTCTGTTTAATCCTTTATTCATATAAGTTTGACCCTACTAACCTCTGGAATCCAATTAACATCTTGTAATTGGTGTTCACTATTATGTCAGGGATTACCAGAAAGAGATAGCTCATTAAAGTTTCTTTAATGTGTTACTGCATCTAGAGAACTGGGATGACCAGCTGTAAAGATGGAAAAATCTGGATATTCTGGTAGTACACATTTCTCCACTTAAAATTTCAAATGCTTGATGAAGATCTTTCCCTGTTTTTCAAACTTGCTCAAATACACAATATTGCTGATTAAGAAGAGAAGTTCACTTATTTGCTACACACCTTTTACTGAGAAAGTTAAATAGATATTAAAAGACAGAAGATCTTGATAATGACAAACTTCCGTTTTTGCGGAGACATTATGACAGGTCAGAGGAAGTCAAAGCAGCAGTGACGATTTTCATTAGTTTCAGTACGTGCAGGAGGTCACCAAAATGTGACTATTTTAGATGATATCCTTATTGCTTGGAGAATTTGAAGTGACCTGTGAATTCTTTGGGAGTGTTTATGAAAGTGATAATGCTTACAAACCTACAGAAAGAAATAACAGAGTAAAATTTAAAAACTCAGGAGAAATCAGTCTTTGGGAAATGGTGACCTGGGTCTCTTAGGAAAATCACCAAGGTAATAAATCTTTCTCTTCAAACTTTCTAAAAATTACTTATAAGAAAATGGACTATTTTAAAAACAGTAGCAAAATATCCGGATTCATATCTGCATATGAAACATATGCAAAGAGTTGACTTAGCATGTTGCCAGAGCAGCATGTGATCCTTTTTACTCAGTTACATATTTTGTCTGCTCTCACTGTTGACTTTTTCTCCACCATTTCTCTAATCTGATCTCCAAGGACTGAGAAGGTATTTCTGTTACTTCTCATGTGCATAGGTGATTATTCTGCATCAAGATTGTATTTGAAGGGGGGGTAGAAGAATGGCAAAAGACACAATAAACAGAGGGTACAAGTGAACAGATAATATAGAAAAGCAGGCTAGCATTTGAAATGTGGAACTGACAGGGAAGATGAGAAGGTTATAATGCAGTCATGAAAGATAGTGAGAAATGAAGGACTGTACTATTGCTCTTCAGACTGGAAGAGCAAATGATAGCATTAAAGCCTTTATTTTGGCTTTAAGAACAGTGATACATTGTAAATAGATGTATAAAACCTTATTTTTAATGAAGATACATGCCAGAATAGGGAAAGAATGTATTTAACAGCTTTACATTAACTAGGATGTTTTTTAATTAACAAACTCTAAAGTATCTTTTCAATTATTATCTTTTTTTTTCCACAAGGGCTTAAAAAAATAGAAGTTACTTTTTTTTTTTTTTTTTTTTTTTTTTTTTTAAGAAATGATGGCAGACAGGTTCCTAGGGAACAGAAGAATAACAAACAGTGTGCAGCGAATGTAGTTTCAAAGTGAGGAAAAAATGAGCACCATAGGCAGTACTGGGGGAAGAAGAAACCTAAATGAATTATGAATCAATTTGTAAGACATACAGGATAATTAAATAAGAAGGAAGCAACCCAATAAATCTTACCAGAAGAAATTGCACCAAAATTATATGCTTGCTTTCTTCAATGGAAAATCATCATCTAGTTGATAGAAAACAAAGGGAAAACAGACAAGGATACTTTACCCTGCTAAGGCTTTTGGTATCATTCTACATGACATTAGCAAATTAGTGAAATATTCAGCAGGCTATATAGTGTACGTGCAGCAAGCTGGTCTCCCGCAACCCCAACTCAGAAATGGAAAGAGCTCAGTAAACACCTACAAAGATTTCTCTTGAGCATATCTATTCAACATTTTCAAGTTCATTTTTGATGACAGAACATCTCTGGAGTTCATTATATTAGCAATATTTTAAATATTACAGAAAAAATACCAGAACAAGCTATTTTTTGAAATGAAAATATCATCTGTAATTTTTCAAATTTAGACAGAAAAAATGAAATGATTAAGAAAAGGAGAAATGATGAGCCAGCTAATCAATGCTACTGCAGCAGAGGATCCCAGGGGTTGTAACAGATGGCTAGCCACATGTCTCGAACAAGAAAAAGGTCAAATAAACTTTTTGTCTTAGTGTACAAGGAAAATTACAGATTTTATGCTGAACTGAATCAGCAAGAATTTTGCTTGTAAAATGTTTGAGTTTTTTATTATTATTGTTTGCCATAAGTTAAGATCTCAGCTTGAATAATCTATGAAATCATGAAAACAGTTAAACAATATGATATAGTTAGAAAGATGAAAGTATGATCTCTTAAATAAAAAAAAAAAATACTTCACCATGTACCAATAATACCAGAAGATTGTAGAAATAGAAATAATAGAAATAGAAATAATTTATAGATGTTGAAAGATGAGGAAAGTGCTATTAAATGGTGAGGGGTAAAACACTGGAATAGCTTACTAAGAAGGTGTGTGGAACCTCCTTCAGTTCATGCTGGACTGGGTCCACCATTTGGTTATTGTTTATTTCCTTTCCTGTCAGAGTGGAGACTTGTGGATCTCGAGACTTCTTCTAGCCCTACCTTACTATGATTTTTCTTATTCACAGCTCTGAATATGCTTCTTCCTTTCCAGTGTAAGCTCTGCTTAGTTAAAACTACAGTCGGATCTTTTGCAATGAGAACAGTGTGTTCAATAACTTGGAACACAGAATGACTTGTGTGGGATGACTGCAGGTATGTAGCCACTGCAGGCAGCATTTATGTAGGAAAATAACTTATCAAAGACTCCATAGAGATTTGGTAAGAAGTTAATGACTATTTATTTTTATCAGTGGAATAGATAATAGAAAAATATTTATTTGATTTAGATGTAACGCTTTCCCTCTGTTGTCATTGTCATGTAAAGGAGTAGCATGAAAATCTGATAAAATTTATGTAAAATTGCTGATACAATTTTCATCTGAATTCAGGGTGGAGAAGTGTATAGAAAGGGATAGAACTTAAAGTTACCAAACAGCTTTGCTACTATGTTGTGCATAATTTGTTAAGTTTTCAATGTCCACTATGGCAGACTTACATAAGAAATGAAAATTTTGGGAATATATTAATATATTGTAGTAACCGGCTGGAATGAAATCATTGAGTATTGGGCTTTATCTATTAAACTTTTTTTCCTCTTGATACCCAATTGATTTGGAGTGTGCTGATTTCAACCAATCAATCAAAAAAGCTGGTTGCTAAAATTGCCAAAGAAAATAAAAAGCCTTTTTGAAGGTTCTGATGATATTCAGTGAGCATAAGTTCAAATTTCAAATACATCTACAATTCCTGAAACAAGTTGAGGAACTGCATTTTCTGCCAGTCTAAAGGTTTTATACAGGAGATAATGTGATTATGTGATAAAGTATTTATTCTACACAAAGAACTTACTTGTTATTAGGCAGTTTTCATATTAATGACTGTGACTGCTTGCATATTTGGTTATTATATTACTTTGCTATTTGGACTTGTAAATAATGTCTATGTCTCTACAGAGATAAAGAATAAGAAAACTCCCTTTGAAGGTGATTTCTTGTTAACTAGTATTTTTCACAGTGCTCTTGCCAAATGAATTCAGTCAGTTCATACCACTTCACCCTGAGGCTGCCAAATCCATCTGGAGATATCTACGTTTTAGGGAAGTTCTGATGTATAAATCAATAAGAACTCAGTCCAGTTCATTTATCTTCTTCCCTTTGAGTCATCGGCTTTAGGAGGAAAAAGAAAACAACAGCAAAACCAAAACACTCCTTTGAGATCTTCAGAAGCAGTACTATATCCAAATTATCCTAGAAGCCTAATATTTGGACCACCAGTCAACTGGCAGTTCAATGATAATGTACCTTTTGGGAACACTTTCACAAATGAGATTAAGGACATTTTCTTCTTTAAAACTGTATACCTAGTGAGACAGAGTTTATACTTCAGTTTCAGAAAAGGTCTGAAGCATTAACGAATGCTTTTCCAGTTGTGTTGTGAATGTTGTCTTCAGAAGTGGGAAGATTATTGTTATTATAGAAAAGGAGGGAATATTATGGGTTGTGAAACTTACGAGTAGTGATTGTGTGTGTCCTGTTTAGCTAATTTTTGTGTGCTGTGTATGCAGCTTTCTATTCTTAGTGCCCCATCAGGTTATAAAGGTAATTTCCAAAGTGCATAGATTAAGCAGGCTATTACCCTCAAATCTGTGAATACTTATGTAAGAAGGTTTTCTCTGTGGAGTTTTTGAATCAGTAATAATTGATCTGAAAATTTAGTTCTTGACGGAGAGGGTTGTTTTTCAATTTCTGTTAAGTGGCTCTAAAAACCTTCAGAAAAAGCAAAAGGGATGTAACCTAGAGAGAGGCAAGATCCACCAGCTCCTCAGTCTTTCTGTTAGCAGTGCATCTTGCACTGTTACTGTATTTATTTAAGTGCAGCATTTGACTACAAGCATGTTTTATCTCTTTATTGATTTTTATTTTTTTTTCACTCTTAGAGAAGGTTGAATTCTGGTTTTCCAGAAGCAATTCTAATGAGTACTTTAAAATCCTCCTTCACTTCATCACATCTTTAAAGGGCTGATAAATGCTCAACTATTTTTCATTTGTTGCTGTTCTTTGCCTTTCCCTGTAATACCATCTTTGTACTTTAGAATTTTTTTTTCTATTTTTGACTGGTTCTGGGCTTCTGATGCTAATTTAGGGTTTTGTTTCCAACCCTGAAAACGATTGATGATTCAACCAACATATGTGAGATATTTATTTTTCATTCTGTTGTTACAGAATAACCAGGCTCTTGGGAAACGTACAGGCATTTTTCAGGTTACTCTGATTTGCAGACAGTACTGTGTGATACAAGTTTCTTTTAGACCCATCAACAGCTTGCACTTGAGTGGTAATTATGTAGCAACTTCGATATTTGCATAAATGTAGATTCCCTCCTATCCCTCCCCCAGACTGCTCCCCCCCCTCCAAAAAAAAAAAAAAAAATTAACTCTCCCCACATCCATGGAATGATGAGTTTCATTTGCAATACAATTCCAGGGAAATTGACTTAAAACTGAGGACTGCTGCAAAGCAATCTCTCTTTAGCTTCCTTCAGGGAAACAATCCCATTCAGAACTCTGTCATTAGGTAGCCACCTATGACCAATTCATTACGTAACAGAGTTTTTACCTAAACTGAAAAACAGCAGAGTTAATTACTGAATAGTTTTGCCATTAAACACGATGGCTATTAATTTTTACCTCTTGCTATAAAGCTTTTAGAAACATTGCATTCAGACTTTTGCTGGAGGCGCTTTGAACCTGTCTTTTGGTGTGATATAAATTATTAAACTTAGTGAAGGAAGCTTGTAGGAAAAAAAAAAAAAAAAAAAACCCAAAAAACAAAAAACAAAAACAATGGAAAAAAACCCTAAAAAATCTTTACACAGAGGAATGTTATCTACCATTTAAACAACTGTTTAAAAAAAGATTTTTATTTCAAGGTAAATGCTTCTTCAGACATTGCTGGACAACCATACTCATTTTTGCTGAGATTATTATAAACCATGGATTATTGCTGTAAATGACTGCATGCTGACTTTTACACAAATGTTGTGCATACTGTGTAGAACTCTCTTCAAATTCTCTATATTTTCCTATTTCAGGCTGTTTCTTTTACCTACAATAATAGTTGGGCTTTATTTCTTACTGTACCATTCCATTTAATGTTACAAACATGTTTGTAAACAGTTTAATGTAGGTTTTCTTCATATAGTGACATTCTACTTTTTAGTGTTTGCTCCAGTGAGACTAAGCTTTCGGAGGTGGCAGTTATGTATAAGACTTTAATTTCTGCCTCTAGATTTATGACTTGATAAACGGTTTTCCTTAAAATACACAGATCCCTTTCAACATGGTTAAGACACTTGAACACTTTGGAAGGGCAGTCTCTACATAGGATGACTGCCCTCCTTTTGTGTGAAGTGAACAGAAAAAGAGGAAGAAGCCTTTGGGCAGCACTCATGTGCGTTTCTGTATGTACATTGAAAGCTCATGGTGGTTGCCATCTTTGGCCTTCTTCCTGTACCCCCATGAGAGTCTTTAGGTAGCATTGTGGACTGTCTCGCTGTCTTTTCTCTATGTAGGTGTGCGACTGAGGGCTTCACATCAGTTCTTAACCTTCTTGTCATCTTTCCTAAATGGTTTCAGTTTGTTTTAGACTATTTGTTTTTTTCCTACTTATAGGATCTTACTAAGAAACCACGTGTAGATTTGCTGAGATCTTCATGACAGCTAAGTCTGCCAAAAACCTGCCCATTCTCCTTTCTCTTCTTGCTCCTTCTGGTGCTTCCACACCCCTGCACTCTCTATTCATAGCAACCTTAACATTTCTATTACAAATCTCTGTGCAGAATTGGAAGAAATTATTTCCTATGTGTGGCTGATGCAGCGAAAACATGTTACATGTAGCTCAGAAAAAGTAAAATGGAAATTGCAAGGATAGATATGAATTTCTTGTTTCAACAGCCACAAAAGGAGTCACAGATGATCCTGTAACTACTGGATGCACAAGGCCCTAAGAGACAGCTTTCTTTGCTGTGCTTTTGGCTGTGTTCTTCCAGCACAAGGGAGCGTGTGGAGAGTGATATGTGTAAGTAACACCCTGTGGGAGGAGGGAATTGCCAAGAGCTGGTGCAAAGGCAAGAAGCAGCTGTCAGCAGCCTTGTTTTTCTCCCTGTGAAAGAAAGATAGGGTGAGGAACTGGGGAATAGAAATCGCCATCTTCTCAGCTCAGAAATACTTCAAATGCTGGAAGATGTCAGGACTGGTGTTAGGAGACTTTCTCTTTCCTACTCTCCCCTTAGGACCCACTTTCTAGGAAAGATGCACAAGGAGGCAAGCTCCATAAACAGACAATAAGAAATGTATGGTTTTCAGTGCATCCATATTGCAGTAGTTAGTGGCACTATAAAGCTGAAGTGCTGACTTCCTCTTGAAAATCATTGTTCCTTTTGTGGATCACATTCAGATGTTTGTTCTCCTCCTCCAAAAGGCAGAACTATAGAGAATGTAAAAGATGGTAAAAATAATAATAGTTTTTAACTATACTGAAAGAAAAATAAAACAGATAAGTCTGAATAGAACATAGACGCTGACATAAAAGAGGGTAGTTTTTGGGGGCAAGTCATAACAGAACGTATAAGTGAAGGAGGAAAAGGCAGGAAGCATGCTAGAGACATGTAATCCAAGTGTGGCATGGTGCAGAGGTGCTGTGGCTGGCTGCTTCACTGCCTGTCTGTGCAGTGCTGCAAGCTGCATCTGGTGAGAGATGAGGCAAAGGCTGCCTCATAAAGTAAAATATAAAAAAGAAAACTTGGAGACTGCCTTTCTGCAGAGTTTCAGAGTGTCAGGAGGAAGGAAAGAAGGGAACAGGAAGAAAAGAAAGTGAGGAAAGAGGAGATTACAGAGGTTCAGATACCTAAGGAAGCTGAGTACCTAGTGTAAGAAACAACCAAAGAACATGTGCTTCCTACACATTGGCCCACAATAGCTTGCATCCCCTCGTGTGTTAAGATTCTGAAGTTGTCCGTCTCTGAAAGAAGTTGCAGTAAATTTAAGAGGTGCGAAGGGAATGGTAAATAATTAGTCTGGAATAGCTTACAGTGGCACTGCTCTGCCATTGCATGTGGTGTGAACAATTTGCTATTTCCAGCTGAATATCACTCTCACCGATGACAAAAAATGTCTGATATTTTTAAAATCCTGGTAATACTGAGAGTTACTATAGGTCTTTTACCCTGTCTCCTACAGAGAGTAGAATCAGGATAAGCAACGATAAATGATTTGTTAAAGTTCAGAGAAGAATTGCCACAGAAAATTTCATTGGTCTCAGCTACAGAAGTTTAGGTAATAGCCGAGGCAACAGCAGAGATATCCATCTAGACAGTCCTTCTCTGACCCGATAATGAAGTATCCCTGATAAGTCCTTCTCTTACTTCACAAATTCAATATTCCACCTAGGACTGCCACTTTCTTCTTGGATGAGTGCTACAGTGGGATGAAGTCTGGTCCAACCTCAGAGCCAGAGTGAACTGTTATTCTTGAGGCAGAATGAAGTAAATCAGCAACATTGTTTTGGTGCTGAATTAAAATGATCGAAACAGATGCATGCAATTTGGACTAGCATGCATTTTAATATTTAATTCAGAAATCCTTATTAGTTTCTCTAGCTAACCTTGCAGAATTAATAGTCAAAATCAAATGCTGACCTTCTACAGAAATTTAGGTAGTAGCTTGATTCATAGTTTCTTTCAATTTTATTTATATTTATATATAATTTTATATGTTATAATTGCAGAAATTCAGTAGCTGACTAAAAGTAAGAAGGGTTTAATTTGTAAATGTGGAGAAAATGATGTTGAAAAATTCCAATAATTCAAAGGGGATTATTCACGAGAAAATGTAAATTGCAATATGTGTGTTATATTTTGAAAAAAAATGCTGCTTTGAAAGAATTGAATAGAAAAAATTTGAGACATACTAGCTGTACAAATATATTGACAGTTGCATGTCAGTATATCTATGCAAAGGGCCAAATATCTTGGGAAGCATGGGGAATTCTGAAAAGAAAGAATATATTTTAAGCCCAGTTCAGGAGAATTTGTCTAAAATCCTATCAGTCTATTGCAAGACCAAAGCTAAAGTTTTCTACTGAAATTATTCCTTTCCTGTTTCCAAATTCTGTGGGTCAGAATAACAAACAATTATGGCAAAGGCAAATAATGCTGAAAGCCTTTTCAGTGGGAGCCTAACTGTATTTCCTCCATCTTCTTTCTTAGCATTAACGTGTCCCTGACTTGTAGTTCAGTCCAATTGTTTCATTTTAGAGAACATTGCCTTATCTATAAACTAGTTGTGGGAAATGGCTGTCTTCTGAAATGCGTGCAGTCAGTGCTGCTGGATTGGATTTTACTTGACAGGGTTAGAAGTATTTCAGTTAGCTAGTCTCATGGTACATGAATTTTTTTTTTCTTCTTCTTCTTAAGCTTTTATCATGTTTACAGAACAAAATTTTTGAATTAATGTCATCCTGAAATTTTTGTTTCCTTCTCCCTGTATATTCTCAAAATGAAAGCAGCACATTTAGCAAAGTAAGAAGATCAATGATTTGACAAATATAAAGCAATGTAGAATTATATATTGAAAATTGTACCCTGAATGTAACTCTTTTGACATTTTATATGCACACAGATGTCTCCTATTATTTTAATCTTTTATTTTTAAGTGTGCATATATGTGCATATATTCGCTTCATTTGAAACCATATCCTTAAAGAAAAATACTGCTGATTTCTCCAGCTTGAAATGTATGAAGAGATGAATCGTCATCTATTTGTTTGTGACTGTTGATACCAGCTGTCTTTTACTTAATGAAGATTAGGTCTTTTGCCCCGCAAGTGAGCACCCAGACTTCCTCCAGCTTTTAGGGATGTTTGGGTAGCTACTTGGCAAATGTCATTGATCAGTCAGTTCTAAACTATCAGGCTATTGACTAGTACACTTTTGTTCTCTCTTGGCCTCCATAAGGCAAGTTTGTTATGCTGCAGAGAGTTCTAAATTACAAAGTTCCACTGCTTTGTGCATTTTCTCAACCTTCATCAGGCAGGATCTCTAAGCTTCCTAGTATTTGGGTTTTGTTGTTGTTATTGTTTGGTTTTTTTTCTGAATTCTTTTTCTTTTTAGCGTTTTTTTACCCTTCCTAAATATCTTCTCTCCTTGAATTCTAACTAACCTCCCTTCAGTGCAACAAAGCTCATTACTAAAACAAATGTTGCAACTTTTCTCAACTATTACAATTCTTCCTAGACTGGCCTTTTTTTCTGCATTTCCCTCTCATTTTCCACCCAACTGCAGAGCACGCATGGAAGGAAAAATTCTATCCCAGTTTCTACAGAAACCCTTGATCCAGGTGTACGAAGGGAAAGAAGGAAACCTTTAGATCTTAATGATGTTCATCACATGAGCTCCACTTTTGTAACCAAATATAGGTTTTGGCGCAGATAGTGACCTGAGAGTTTGCTTATGTACCATTATAAGTTTAATACTTAGTTTGTGAACATTTTCTGTAGATGCTAACAACTTGGTAATCTGATAAGTTTTAATAAAAAAAAAAAGAGAGGTGGTTATTTTGCTGATTGACCCTACCATCCAGACCGATATAATCCCCTGGCTCTATACCAAGAGAGTTAAAATGACAGATTTTCTCTGGCAAAGAAGAGTCCATATGCTTTACGGACAGTAAAGTTCAGGGAGAAGATTATGTCAAGATTTACATCTGCTGTTATTAAGTTAATGAGGGAAATCTATCTAGGGGGAATGTATGCATGAGATCCAGTTGAATTAACTGTTTGCATATGTTACTATGTTTTTTCCTCTATTCCTTGCAGTGAAAAGCAGATTTTTTTATTTTATTTTATTTTTTTAACCTTTTAATCCTACTAATCATGCTCTTACTGAAGAAAAGAGAACTTTCGAGGTTATGGGAAGAATTCCTTTTCCTTTAAGATTTTAAAGTTTGAGAGCCTAAATAACCCAGTTACCACAAGTGGGAATTAAGAAGTCAGCTGGAGATGTCAATTGACTAGGAAAAATTGGATTAAAAACAAAAAGGAGTTATTAAGTCAATGTACTTTTAAAATGATGATTAATTATATTGGTGCAGCCTATTACACATTCCATTTATACATCAAAGCCTTGGCAGGTGGAAGTGTTTCTAATCCGATGGTCTACACGTTATTTATTTATTTATTTATTTATTTATTTATATCAGTTTACATTCAACTGCACATCTGTTCTGGGACTTTGTACAGATGCTTGCCTGCTGTCTCACTGCTAACCTGGAAGTGGTCCTGCCTCACCGGTGAAACCATTGGGAGAGAAAACAATCAGGAAAAACTTCTGTTCTCCCTGATGTGGGCAGGTACAAAGGCAATCACTGAACTAGCCTGAGGTCTTGTCAAGTGTAGAATAACATTTCATATCTTGGGAGGAAGGAGAAGGATTGAATTTTAATCATTTACTATATTCAGATACTGCACAATCTCCTGGCTGAAATCACAAAGGGAAGAGTAAAATATCATCGAGTGAGTAATATGTATAACAATTCTAAAATGATTGAATCTACAAAAATGATAATATTGCAATAGCTGTATAAAGTTGGTGCAGATATTGTGACAAAAAGTCCCAAGTTAAACTTTGTTTGGTAACTGCTTATGTTAGTAGAGATACAGCACTGAAGGAATCAGCAAAGATCAGGAGTTCTCTGTGTTAGGCACTGAGTATTCCTGTCCTGACAAGTTTCACAGCTAATCAGTTATTTCAGTAGTAAGGTTACGCATGTATCTGCTTTCAAGATTGGAGACGTTCATAGTAACACATTTGTTATTCCAGAGTACTGCTGGCATAAATCCAGGAGATGGATGAAAGACATTTCAGTGATCTGATTCAATGTATGGAGAGGGTGGACATGCATGTCATCTGACTGTTGACATCTGTAGTCCCCCTAAGCTTACATTTACTAGGCTCTCCACAGTTAATGAGGGACAACAGGGGTGTGTTCTCTATCGTCATTTCTGTGCAGGTTCAGCAGACACTGTAAGTGGTTTGCACAAATCCTGTGTTATTTTAGACCCAGGGCTAAGGACTAAAAATAGAGCTCTCTTGTGAAACTGGATGCATACTGTCTTCTAATTGAGAAACACTTTTTTCCAGACCTGAATCATACATTTTATTAGCCATGGTCATCTTGCTTGAGCAGAAAAATTCACAAGTTCGCATCAAAAGCAATAAGCAGAACAGAGGGATTTGGTTTGTTTTTTAACATGTTTTATGCTGAAGTTAATTTCATTATCTTCATTATCTTTTAAGTGGAAAACTCCTCAATGAATTGGTAGTAAGCCTGTGGTCTGATCTGCTTTTAAAGCCAATGCTGCATTTAGTTAGTTTTCCCTAGAGTCAAACAGGCAGCTGGTTGGTCCTTGCTGCCATCACAAGTGTGAGTATGTTTTGAGATAATTTTCATTAGTACTAATCTGCAACAGGGTTGAGAAGAAGTTGGTCAGAAAAAGTCTATTCTGAGAGAAATTGAAAATTGCAGTGGCTAAAGACGAGAAAGATGTAGAAAACAGTGGTTTTTTGTTTGTTTGTTTGCTTTCCTTAGAAATGGTAGTACTACATTGAAATTGATTTGCTGAGGACTTCTACTAATAGTAAGATCAGGGAGACTATTTTTAGCTCATGGTCAAGAGAGCATGCACGTGACTGGAGAAGGGCCAGGCTGCTCAGGTATTCCCTTCTCAGCATCTTCAGTGGTGTAGGCATGTGGTTGTATGCCTTTGCTGCTTTTGTCATGAGCCTATTCAGTTGCTTTTTATTTATTTCTCTGTACCCTGTTTTTTGTCCTCTAACACTTTTATTCATTTATTATCAGTCATGTGGTATGTTTCCTTTCTTCTCCATGGTTTGATTTCCCTTTTCTGTCCAACTGCAAATTGTGTTGGTCTGGTTAGAGAGGCATCTATTGACCAGTATTTTCTTCTGCAGTATGATTTATGAGAGCAATGACAATAGGTTAGGGCAGTACAAACACTTCTGTTCAGAAGCGTGATCCCACTTGGGATGGTAGAAGTGCATTGTAGAACAATATCTAATCTGTGAGAAGAACAGGTAGGTCTGAGCTGGCACTTCTCACTGCTCCAGAAAACGCCAGTCCTTTATGCCTTTTTGCTGCTTCAGCTGTGTAATGACTATTCTCCAGGGCTCCTACATTAAATACACTTTGTGTATCCCTACAATAGTCATTGAGGGAAATACATAATTTGTTTCTTAGATCCTATAACTGAAGACTACTTTACAAATTCAAATGGCTTTTTATTTTGCAGAACTCTGAGTATGAAAAAATATATAAAACATATAGGAATTAGGGCTATTGCTTTGCCCTTCTTGGTATAATTCTCTTCACATCGATTTCAAGCACACCTGATGAAACAAAATGCTATGATAAGGAGTGACTGGTCTGTTGTATCTCAGTATATTCATATGCATCTCCTCTCCTTGTAAAGGGTGATGTAGGCTTGGGGAAGAACAGCTGCTGGTGTGAATTTTTTTGTTCTCACAGTTTTTCAGAACTTTATTTTCTTGATATAGAGAGATTTTAGAGAGCTGAGAATAGCAAATTTTATTTTACTGTATAAAATTTTCTGCCTGTCATTTTAAAAATTGTGAGGCAGCAGCATGTAGACATGTAGACACAAACCACAGCATTTATGTTTTAAATTTTTCATTCACAAATGAAGCACAGGACAAGAGAGCATAGCAAAATTAAATTGGGCAAAGCCAAGGAGAATGGTGAACAGGCTAGCAGCAGCCTTGTGGCCTTCGGCAATGTGTAGCTGATGAATGGTGACAGATCAAATTTTATTCCCATTCTGAATTCAGTGTATGTGTTAAATAAATTAGTAATCTCACCAATATCCTCGACTCGATTTACTTGTATAGCAGGAGCACTCCTGATTCTTCTGTTTTTAGCTCAGTTTGTGCACTGCTGTCACTGAGGACCACATGCTGACAGAATGGCAGAGAGTAGGGAAGAACCTCGAGAAAAATATTGACCTTTATATGACAATTACAGGACATGCAATGCACCCTGTTGCTTTTTTAGTATTCCTGCTTCTTAACCTGAAAATAATAGGAAATCATAGGGAGTCATATCCCTCTGTCCATGGATACTGCTTTTATGCCTTAATGAAGTCTGTAGTCAAATTTCTGATGCACTGTTTTCATGGTGTGTTGGAAAATGGATGCTTTAAGCTGGATTTGATTACTTATTTACTCATTTGGCAGAAGGAGTTTTAATTCAATATTTGTGAGAATGTGGACACATTGCACTGTGCACTGTGTTTTCATAGAGAATAAATAAAAATAGCACATTTTTGCAGGGATCTGAGCCCTGAAATTCCTCTAACAAATTTTTGTGATCTTAAGAAGGCAAAACCAGAAAAAATGGCATACTCAACTGCATTGTAAAATGAATAGCATGTCCAGAGGGAGGTGCAGTCCAATATGTTTTATTGCTGTGATATCCTCCTGTGATCCTTTTTATGAAGAATTCTCAATATAATAAATAGAAGTTTAAGTGTAAACAGCATTCCTTAAAACAAACAAAACTTTATCAGATTGTATTGATATCTAGAATAAGCTGATAGAAACACTACAATTGGGAAGAGAATCACAAGCACTTTAATAATTGAAATTTCCTGAAAATACTATATGAGTTATTTTCAGGAACTTTTCTGATAAATGTCCTTATTCACTATATAGAAAAATTTGGTAAGGAGACTGAAGTCAAATAGCGGTATGGTTCTTGGTTCATTTGACCCCCAAGAGTGATCTCAGTGTGTTCATTGCAACCATGAAAAAAACTGTCAGTGGAAACAGCTGGATGGAGATAGATCACATATATCTTGAACAGAGGTATTGAAGGAGAAGGTAAAACAGCTCAGTGCATGCACCAGTAAGTCAAAGGAAGGTTCATTTTAATGTACAGCTTTATAAGACATCTGTGTGAACTGACAGTATTTAACAGATGGAGGGTGAACTGTTCAGGAAGATGTCTGGTATAATAAATCTTACTGAAATTAAGATGACAGTGATTCGTCAGCTCACCCCCAAAACAAGCTTCTGTTTATTGCATGCATTACAGCACTAAAGGAACATAAAATTACCAAAGATTTTTTTTTTTATCTTTCTGAAGATGTGGCAAGGTAGTATTTTCTTAGAAAAGAGGCCTGAGCTAATTATAATCCAGAGTAGACCTTTGTTCTAAAATGAGCTAACCACCAAGAACAGATGAAGCTTGGCAAACTAACTAATTTGCATCTAATCTAACCTCTGTTTATGCAGATTTGGTGGAAATAGGTGTTTTCTCTCTCATTAAGTAAGTGTGGAAACTCACATAGGGAGTATATTCTCTCAAAATCTAAAGGCTACACAATATTAGCCTTGGACTCCTCTTTGTGACAGTACTAAAATATTTCTCCAGATCTCTTCCTTCCAACCTGTTTTCTTCTGCTACTACTGAAGTATTTTTTTCCCAGTTGCATGTTTTTGGACTGTAGTTGCAGTCGGCTAAACTACTTTTAATCTCCCAAAAGCCATTCTACCCTGGGCTTATTTCAGATGTGCTGATACTGGGATTTCCTGTCTGAGCATGAGTATAATCCAAATGGTGTGTTACAGAGTACTTTTGATTTTGTGGGATAAACCTTCCGTTGAGGAATTCAATAAGGCATTTCTTGTTTTCTCCTCCATTTAGTATTACAGTGGCTTTCCAACTTGTATTAAATGCATTAGTATGATCTGCTGCTGTTCAAATTGACAATTACTCACTTCAGTCCTCTCTGCTGAGTATTGATTTTACCACATTGAGCTCTACCAGATAAGGTTTGGTCCAACCCATCTCCAATTTCCAGCGTGATTGTTTGTCCCTCAGATGCTGCTTTGGCCTTTGAGTGCTTGAGTAGGCAGAGCATTTCCAGTGTGTTAGCTTCTGCTGTGCAGCAGTAATAGAAATACTAAGTGTGAGGACAGAAAGCTGAGAGCACTGACAATCTGCACCTTTGTAACAAACTCTGATTATCTGGTAGTGTCCTGACATCAGACACTGTTTGCCATTTAAGAAAATTAGAATGCAGCTCTATTAATTATTACATGATTTAAAAATGAACAAACTCTGCTTTAAACTGGTGTGTGGTAAAGTAAAATTTCATGGTACATATAATGAATATTAATAATTAGATGCGATAGTGTCTGTATAACAGTACAAATACCCCTGACTTAGGGTGACTTGTGGCAGTGTTCTGTTCTGAGCCCAGATCACACATGTAAGCTGTCAGGCAGACTGGACCGTAAATGATTTTCACTGCTAAGAAAATTCTTCAGCAGTCTTTTTAATGAGCTGACTTAATGCGAATAACCACATTTATAAGAGAAACTTTAATTCAATTTGTTAAGGAGTTGACAGGAGGAACCCATTATTTGCTCAGAGAAATGCTTTTGTGTAACAAAAAATCATAATGACCTTTTTGAGGAAGAAGATACTTTTCTTTTGTCTCTTCTCTTTTATTCTTCATTCCTTTTCTAGTGTGGTGGTAAAATTGAGCTGACAAAGACAAACGTAATAAGCTCTTCGTGCCTTAGCTCCTTTTAAAGTTTTGAAATACTCTTTTCCATCAACCTAGTAAATAGCATTTTGAAAATTTTTGCCATGGATGCTTTGTACAAAAATTCAGCTCATTAATTTCTGATTCAAGAAGCATATTAAAGGAGGTGTGGGGGTGGGATGTTTGACTTTCCCTCCATTTCAAAACCTGCCTTTTGATTGTGATTTTTAATAGCACGTTCCCTATGTCCTGCACCTTTCAGTTGTTTTAAAAATTAAGCTGTGATTTAAAAAAATAAATAAATAAAATAGAGAAAGAAGAAATATTAGTTACTGCAAGAAAAACCAAAGCTATGTTGAATGGTGCTGTCTAACAGATACATGATGCTGGAGGGGCACTGAATGATTCTAGGATTTTTTCTTTCCTCATCTTGTTTCTTTTAGTGATGAAAATGATCCATTTTCTTTAAAAGAGTGAAATGCTGTTGTCCTTTGTGCTTGTCGTCAGCACAAGTGCTGCCACTTTATTGTAGAAATGTATGAGACATTAAAAACAACATCACAACCTGATGTGGCATTGTAGAGTTCCCCTGCAGGCTTCCCTTTTCTCAGACTTATCACAGAAGCATCATGGTGCAAATAGTGCCAAGAAGACCTCTGTCACCAGTACCTACTGCTGCATAAACTGGTTGTTGCTGTCTTAGACCCCCTCCAGGTCTTTAACAGCTTTACCAGTCAATTTGAGCCTCACATTTCTCTTTCTATTCCCAGCATTATTGCTCTGTAGTATGTTTCGCATTTTCACTTTCTCAAGATCATCTTGTGTGCCCTGGGGTTTTCATCTTCTCTTGTTTCTTCTTGCTCATCCAACCGTTTTTTTCCTATTCTCTTGGCTGCTGATATCTAATGTTTTAATTGATCTTCCCTCTCATTCAAATCCTGCTCTGTTATTCCTCATCACATCTAAATATAATCTCTTTTGCGATGTTTCACTGATTTCTGAAGTCTCTTCAGTCTATCCCCTTACCTGCAGCAGTTTCCACATAGCTGCAACTCCACAGGCTCAAGGAGCTTTCTTGACCTAAAAGGACTTTAATACTGTTCGTAAGATTTAGATCTATAAAGCTAACTGCAAGGTTAGCAACTTTTTAATCATAGGCTTCCTAGGACAAGAACTATACTCTTTTTGTATGTATTCTGGAAACTGTACAGAATAATAATTCTGGTAGCAGCTGATACCATACACCAACGCAGACTGGATGAATATCAGAGCTTACATGTGATGCTTACATAAGTACAGAATAGGAAATGAGATGCTTACTTTCTTGAGTCAGGGACATGAGACAAGTGAGCGCTCTGGCTTCTCTGTCTGTCTTCTGACACTTCTTGTGCAATAATAAGCCCTGTCTGCCTCAAGATACCACCTGGTGTCTGAGTGCATAATCTGGAGATACGAATCTGACACATTTCAAAGCTCTGTCTTTCCTTCATGTCTGAGCCTGGATCCTTCTTGAAGCAACAGCAAAGCTCTGCAGAACAGAGGAAAATACACTCTCAATACATGCAGATTGGAAGCCCAGGCCAGACTCAGCATGATTCATCACTTGCACTCAAAGTGAATCCTTTAATATTGCTTCAAGCTTAGCAGCTCAGTCAATCAAGCACTATTCTACTTGCATGTACTCACAAGCAGCCTTTCCCTTTTTCATAACTCAGCAGAAATGTCTCTTCTTGTCCATCCTCTCTTTCCTCCAGAAACAATATATTGGGTTGCCAGTTAAACAAACTTTATTATATGTTCAGTTAACAGAGTGACTACTCAGTTATTAGAAATCTCCACTGCCTAGCACCACAGGAAATCATATATACCTCAGTCATGCAAGAACCCATAGGAGCATTTCCATTTCAAGGATTTAAGGTGGTTGCGTTGCCTTTAATGAACTGGCTTGCTTACTGACTACAAACTTTACAAAGCAATGGAAGAACAAATTTGACTTGCCCTTTTATAGTCTTTTGATTACTTATTCAGTTACTGCTGTCATCTCCTGTCCTGGAGGAAAGTAGGAATTTTGCTGATGACAAAGAATGGATTATCAATAAGAGAAAAGATTTCATTTAGCAATGTGGTTTTTGCCTCTCAGGCAGCTTTGTTGTTTCTGTGTTTGAATAATGTGGACATGAATGAATGGCAAATGATGGATTAATTTCAAATCTTGACATTTTTGTCTGTGTGCACATGCCACTGGTTATTTTTTTATTATTATTATTTTTGCATAAGACATCAGTAGTTTACACAGAATATACAAAAAGCACAACATTAATATACTGTCTTCTCTATGTATTTCTCTGTCTAGTTGATTTGTTTGCATTTACACTATCAATTATACATGTCAACTAATCTGCTAAATCTATCTAAAATGTAAACTAGTTTTACATTTTAAATTTAAAATATTTTTATATATATATAAATAAAATATGTAGGTCACCTTCCCTCCTTATTTAAATATTTACTTTGTAAATGAGAAAAAAAATAGATAAGCTTGTAATACTTAGCTTTCATATAACCCATGAAACAAGTCCAGATTTCTTTCTGGCATTACATTGCTTAAGAACAGAATGGGTATTCTCTGTACAGCTTTTATAACTTGGATGAATTGTGTGCCAGTTTTGAGAGATTGTTAGTCTTTGAAGGTCTCAAAGTCTTAGATTCAAATTCAATACCAGCATATTTTCTATGCTAGGTAGAAAAGTTGGTAATATCAAAAATGAGTGATTCTGTAATGTTTTAAAACTTTACACAAAGAAAATTGTGAAAAGACAAAATTAATTAGGGAAGTTTGAGATTAAATTGGAGAAACATACATGGTTCTTTGTAAAAATGCACTGTCAGATTGAGAATGCAATTTATCTGAAAGCTCACGTTCCCTTTGAATTTCTTTAAAATTTGCAATGCAACATTGATGACAATGATCTAAAAGCTTGGATTCAGAATTATTTCACTGCAGGACATATCTTGTTATCTCTCTTTGTTAATGGTTCCTGTAACAGCAAAAGTAATGTGCACTTGTGGACATACTTCCTGCCCTATGTGTAAGCAGGCAAATATTCCACTCTTCTGAACTGACATGCAAGGGTAATGGTGGTCAAAAACACAGGCTAAAACTGAAGAGTACTCAGTAGGTGGTTGAGTAATCTTGTAGTCTGACTGTTCTATTGAGATAATGTTTTAAGTTCTACAAAAGCTCATAATTTATAGAAGTTTTGAAGAAAGTAAGGAAAATTGAAAACAATTTTTTATTAAAGTTATTTTAGTAGTTTTTGTAGGTAACATTGTTCATGTTTATCAAAATTTCACCAAATGAATACCTAGCTCAAAATGAACAGCGGTTTGTGCTTTCATACTTATCTGTAATTTCCTCCAGTGGTTGGCAATTCAGCTTCTGCAGTTAGAAAGTACAGTACCTGACATCTCTTTTGCAGATTTCTGTTTTTCATTTTATTTCCTATTAGAATGAACTTGGTTTTTGGCCTTTCAATTCTGAATCATAAAAATGTCTGTTTGGATTATTCTCTCAACTTTTAATTGTGCATATACTGAAATTACTTAGAAGTGCAAGTAGATAGAACAGATAGCACTTATGCAAAATGCACGTGCCATGTTTCGTAAATATCTCATTCCACATGAGAAATCAAGATTCATTGCAAGGCTGCCAAATATGTTATGTGATGTTATGCGAAGTCTGGACAACTGGATTGTTTGAAATCTTTGCTGTGCTTTTCAATCAAATTTTTATATATCTAGTGCAAAATGAATTTTATATCAGTAAAGATACTTAAGTAGTGAAAAAATAATTGCATGAATGCTTTGCTAGGTAATCAGTTTAAATTTCTAAACAATAGATCATGAAGTAAAATAGCATTTAAAGCAGATTTCTCCAGATGTAAGCAATTTATTTTACTTTTCCTAGGACTTCTGCAGTTTATGGTACGATCTTGTGGAGCTCATTTAAAACTAGAGATTCCCAAGAAATCCATTAATAATAATATGAAGCTTGTGATTTAACTGATATTATACTATGTAGAAATGAGTACTTATATCACTTCAGAATTATATAAAACAATGAAAGATGGTATATTGTATGAACATCTGAAATATTTTATACTTAGGATGAGCTTTCCTTCTGACCTAGTGTATTTGAGATGGGATATGATTCATTTTTATAGGTTGGGCTATGTTAGGATCATCTTTGTGTTTTGTTATGCACAAAGTCTATGTTTTTAAAAATTTTGTATGTAGATTTGTATTGGGTTTTCTGAAATCAAACTCCAGATGACTTGTTCCCAGAGATGATGTCTATGTATGAGTTTTATATTGCAGACAAAACACAGATCCATGAAGATCAAAGTACTGACAGTACTCTGGGAGCAGAATTATGCTGCTGTTGGTAACTGAGGCCTTACTTCATCTGCAGAGACGAACTCGCACAGCCACAATTGCTGTTTATGCAAAATCACTGTTTTTAGGTAAAGGAAGGAAGGGAACTAGACCAGGCAATAATTTCTGAGCAGCACAAAATACTAAAGAAATACTAAAATGAACCCTGTAGCTGAATGTCTCCCCACGTTAATACTAAATAGTTATATTTTTTCAACAACATTGTTTTTATTAGTTTTCTCATGACAGGTTTGTAAGAGTGCTTTATCTTCAATATTTTTGCTATTTAAGTAGGACTGTAGAAATAAATTCCATTACTCATATGCTTGAAGCAAAGCAAGCATGAATGTGCTCACAGAAGCAGGATATAAATGAAGACACAAAATAGCTTGCTGAGAGAATATTTTTTTAAAAGGCATAGATTATGATATCTAGAAAGAAGTTCATAAACAAGAACCTGTCCCCGGTATGTCATTTTCTAATGAAAATGAAGCAGATTGAAAATGAGATTGTCATATATAGAGATGTATTTCGTTCTCTAAAAGTGATTTTCCGTATTTTATTCTAATACTTCATTATTTATTTGCATTCCTAAAAATGCAAATTCCTCATGTTACTTGTTTATTTATTTATTTATTTATTTTAAATCTCTTTAAGGAGACGGGGAAATGAAATGTAAGAATCGAAGAAAAAAAGGTAAGATTACCTGCAGCCACCCTTTCATGAATATTTGTGCTTTTCAATACACATACATAATAAATTCATGACTGAGCCAGAAAATTGTTTATAAACTTACTACAAGAAAGACATCAATGCCCTGGAGTGCATCCAGAGAATATTAACAAAGCTGTGAAGGGTTTGGAGCACAAGTCTTATGAGTAACAGCTGAGGGAGTTGGGATTGTTTCGTTTAGAGAAGAGGAGGCTCAGGGGAGACCTTATTTCCCTCTACAGTGACCTGAAAGGAGTTTGTGTTGAGGTGGGTGTTGGCCTCTTTTCCTAGGTAATAATGATAGGACTAGAGGGAATGGCCCCAAGTTGCTCATGGGGAGGTTCAGATTGGATATTAGGTTGTCAGGTGTGGTCAGGTGCTAGAATAGGCTGCCGAGAGAGATGGTTGAGTCATCATCCCTGGAGGAGTTCAAGGACTGTTTATGTGTTGTACTAAGGGATATGGTTTAGTGGGGAAATATTGGTGATAGGTGAATGGTTGGACTAAATACTCTTAGAGGCCTTTTCCAACCATAACAATTCTATGATTCTACAATAACAAATAGTGAATATTTTCAAAGATCTGTGGTCATGTAAAAGCTGATTAGCTCATAAATATTTGCTAAGCATATGATAATAATAATGTGAGTATTCATAATTCTAAATGCACTGCTTTAACTATCATATATATTTAAAATACATTGTATTTGCAATAAAGTTTTAGCGCACACATTGTAAAACGTGCGTTCTCACTTATCAGATGAGGTAGACAGATATAAAACTATAGAAAGAGCAATATCTTATTTAGGAAAGGGATACCTGCAATTTTGGTCCTATTTTCTGTTTCTTGGAGCTACAGCCTGAAGGAGAAAATTTATTCTTCAAGACCTTATACTCTGGTGTTAAGAAAGCCTGTTTCATGTTATCCTGTCTTCCAGAGATTTTGTTTCATGTCCACTAGCTAGCTATATTCTCACACATACATTGCTTTGTATATAATGCAGTATTCATGCATTGCAGGTCAAACTTGTGCTCTACGAAATAGATGCCTAAAGCAAAACTGTTATGGGATGTAGGTATCTATGTCCAAAACCAAATTCCAGTAAGAGTTTTCTCAGTTGTCATTTAAAACTAGAAGCTGGTAGTTTCCAATATGCCAGGTGCTTTTTCTTTAAGCTTTTGAAGAACAACTCTAATCTTAGTGATGGATAATTAAGCTTCTGGCTTATGCCTAATTGAGTCCAATTGAGATTGGAGACTGTGAGTGACCCCTCACAAGTTGTCTGTGGGATACAAAACATCATCAGCATGCTAAAAACAGCAGACTTGCATACAGCAGTCGTGGTCACCTGAAAGAGAGGAAGATAGCACATTCCTATTGAACATTAGGGCCACAAAGATGGTCAGGGGGCTGGAGGACCTGCCCTATGAAAACAGGCTGAGGGAGCTGAGGGATGTGTTCTTCCATGCCTCAGGCATTAACAACTTGTGGCCTTCAGGTCGCAGCAAGTAATATGTCTTCACAAGATCATAAACTTTTACCATTATAATGTGAATGTTAGAAATATTTCTTATGATTTGATTGCATGTAGCTTACGTGTGAACTGCATAGGCAACATTAGAATGCTGTGGAGGGAAGGGTGCAGTGCAGAGTGAACTCTACGTCTTGCAACTGCAACACACACTTGGTTAAATCAAAACCTGTGTGCATTACACATCACATATGCTTATGCTGCTTAGCAGGTAAAATGTAGTGATTAATCAACTTACATATGTGCATGCCTGGAAGGGCATGTGTCTTTTGTTATTAAGCAGACATATACAAGTTTTCTTACTTAATTATTAATTAATTATGCATTATAGGTGCATTTATTCAGTTTTTCTCCGAAGTTATAGATTTGCCAAATTGTGTATGCATTCAGAGGACATATTTTTCCTTTTTCTTGAGAGAAGCGTAACAATTTAAATATTTTATGATAAAATCTAAAACAGATAAAAGCAAAGTACAAGATAAAAAAAACAATATATACAAAAAATATATTTAAAAATATTAGAATTAATATATATGTCAAAATTAGAAATAACTTCAAAATGTTCTCATATAAGCCTGGTTTTGTAGTCATAAAAAGGGGAGCAAATATAAAATTACAAAAAAAATAACTGATTTCTGAATGGAGACTAATAGGAATAGACTAATTAGAGTAACTAATAGTTATTCTGCTAGTAACAGAAGAAACACATGGTGTACAGTGTGGGAATTTTTTAACATCATTACTGGAAGGCTAAAAGTGACCACAACGTCTGTGGTGTCTACATCTTGGCACATTACAAATACAGTTGCAGTCAGATATTCAACACAAAGAAAAATTTGATGGTGTCCCTTTAGTAGACTTTTATAAGACCTATCTTACCACAGAAAAATAGCCCTTGCTTCACAGTCATGCCTTATTCATGTCATCACTTTTTGGCAGTACATACATTTGTGAACATCTATTTTCAAGAAGGAAGCACAGGAAGGGTAAAATTATATCAACAATCTCATGAGAACTTGCTTGGAATTACACTTATGTCAAACTACACACTGCTGCATTAGTTTCACAAAACCAAAGTCAAGTATCCCACTGCTTTTATGGTTTTGTTGCCCTCTATATGTTTTAGTAAAAGAATATGAATAAAAAATAAGTTTTCATTCACTGTGTTTTATATGCAGCCCAAGCCCAATTCTTCTTCGCTTGATGTGGCCATGCAAGTCAAAAGTTTGAACTCGTATGCATTAACTCAAGGATAAAAGAACCAGCTTGGAATTGGAGGAAGTAATCATTGAAATTTCATGTATTTGAGGCTATTCAGGTGTTACATTTGAATTTCACATGTTCTGTGAAATTTCTGCAATTTAGTGGATGGTTGGAGTGGATTTTCTACTGAGGTTTTAGTCCTGGTGACTGGTGATTTGGACTACTGTTTTTATTCTTTGCGAATACAAAGGGATTGAGTTTTGAGAAAGGTAGGTGCATTTTGTTAGCTGAGAACAATTTACTGTGAAGAATGAATAGTAATTATCTATCTATGTTAAAGAAGTGTGAAATGTGTAAGCTATGGCCAACAATCCTGACTGGTCCCCCCACTCTTTTATGGGTGGCATTATATGTCATATAATGTCAAATCAGAGCAGGAATTTATTAAATATGGATTTCTTGAAAGAGACTGTAAATACAGTAAATAAGGTATATTTTATGAGCAAGGATGGATGGGGCTTGTTGAAGTAAGTTACCTAAAATTAGATAGATTAGACCCTGAAGAGCCAAACATAGAATAGAATAGTTTGTAGAATAATTCACTCAGTGAATATGAGGTGAATATTTTATATAGTGTCCAGTCATTAAACTTGATTTATTCAAAAAGTGTCCAGTTTTTAAATTACATTAATTATACTGGCTTTAAATGATCACCTTTTTCTGCACTTACACTGTTGTTACATATAGAAGAAAGACAAAAAAATATTCTTATGAAGAATGAAGGCTGAGACAATGTGACTGAAAGGAGTATGGTGAGAACTGGCAAGCTTTTAATTCTTAGAGAGGCCTGTAAAGCTGTCATGGATGACATGACAGTCAAGAAAATGAAGATTTTTTTGTACAGAATAGAAATTCTTTTTCACAATGTTACTGAATGGAGGGACTGCTGGATTTCTTCTCCATTGTGTCAATGACTTCTGGATACAACTATTTCTTGTTTTCACCACAAATAATTGGCTAAACAATTTAAATCCAGTTTTAATCAAGCTCCATTGCTTATGGCAGTGAAGAAACAGAACACAATTCAGTGTAACCTAGTTTTCTGAATAGAAATTCATATTTCATTGATATTTTATTATACTTGTTGAAATCACATGAATAGAGTCAACTTGAACAGTTAGGTAATTATACCTCTGATTTAAAGCAGATATGCACTGTTGGCAAAAATGAATAATAAGCATGGAATAGACAGAAAGGTTGACTAGAAAAACCAATAAAACCATGCAGGAATGTGAGAATTAGAGCAGAGTATGAGTTAAACTATGAGGTATTGACGTATGCTTTTGATAAGATTTTCAAAAGCCCTTAATGTTCATCTAATGCTACTTCAACTGAAATTAAGTACCAGCAAAAATGCAGCAGTTTGTGAAACCTACCACTTATTTGTGATGTGCAATAGAATTCTGCAAGAAATGTCATTCTGTATCAAGGCACATGATGTGTAATAATCTTATAGTAGGGCCCTTGACTTGGTCAATGACAGTGAGAGGGAAGTGTCACTTTGCTTTGCTTCGTCAGAAATATCACAGGTGGATGAGCTCTATGTGTTTGTTCTTGAAATTGTTAGATCAACAGCAGTGTGTGAAAGCAGGCTTCATTTATGTGACACAGATGAGATCTTAGGACACTGTGCTATAAAATAAGTATCTTAAAGGACCAACACATGCTATTCAATCTTTCCAAGAAAACAGTCTGTTGATTGTCATAGAACATTAACAAATTCATTTTATTTTGGCTGGATTTCTTGTGACTCAACTTCTGCAGGCTTTTCATTGTTACAGTGCTGAATGCTGGAACTACTGCTGTCTGGGTTGTTAGGCTATAAAGCATACAGAGAGTTTCCTTGAATGAGTCTTGGGATCAATTTTTTCCTCCCTCCAGCCTACCCAATTTGACAAAAAAAAATTGAGAATTCAGAACATTCTTTTTCTTTCTGTGAAAATTTCAATTATGTGAAATTAAGTAACAGAAAAATGACCCTTTTGCTGATGGCTAGAGAATTTCTCTCTCTGTATTCCAGGACTGCATTGTGTGATGTTGAAGCAATTCTGAAAGTTTTTTTTTTTTTAGAAGAGTAGAGCTGTACCACCTTCTTTTATTTTCTCCTTTATCTTCCCTCTTCCCTCCCATTTTCCTTTCCAAATTAACTAAGTGATTTGACTGGAATAGATACAATGTAAACTTTTAGTCTTTGGCTTGCATCTAATGGCTATGACAGATATTTTCTATTCTTAGAAGTGAGATTTCACCTCAAATGCCATCGCTAACAAACTGGTGATTTGCACTTATAACCAGAATAGTTTAGCAAGCACAGCAAAATATTTTTGTTGTAATTCAGTCCTCATTGCAAATTAGAAGTGAGAGATGTCTAGGAGACATGGTTAGACAAGAAAAACTAAGAAAAAATGAAAGCAACATTTTAAGCTACAAATAAGTTTAATCCTTTCCTTCTGACTCCAAATACCTATAATGTTCATTTTTTTTTCCCTAACCTTAGTATATGTAGTTGAGACTGGAATTTAAGTCAGGAGGAGAAAAAAAATATGTGTAAATTGCTTCTTACTCTATCCAAAAGTAGAGGTTGTTGCAGAGGTAGCCTTGGAGAAAGAGTGAGCACAGAGACTACCTGAAAGACAAATTCTACAAGAAGATGGATAGACTAAAATCTGAAAGTCTGTGCTAATGAATATAGTCATAGAAATGCTTGCTTTGTAAGGGATCTCAAGGATCACGAAGTTTCCAACTCCCTGCCATAGGCAGGGTTGCCAGCCGCTACGTTAAGTACTAGAGCAGATTGCCCAGGGCTTCATTCAACTTTGCCTTTAACACCTCCAGGCACTGCTCATCCACAACATCTCTGGGCAACCTGTTCCAGCATGTCACTACTTTCTTCAGTAAAAAACTTCCCTCTGACATCCAATCTAAATCTTCCTTCCTTTAGTTTAAAACCCTTCTCCCTTGTCCCATCACTCTCTGCCTGTATAAAAAGTTGACTACCCTCCTGCTTCTAAACTCCCTTTAATTACTGGAAAGTTGCAATGAAGGGTTTCTGCAGCCTTATCTTTTTTTGGGCAAAACAAACCCAGTTCCTTCAGCCTTTCTTCATAGGAAATGTGCTCCACTACTTCGATCATCTTCATGGCCTTCTCTGAACCCTCTCCTAAAGCTCAACATATTTCCTGTGCTGGGGGCCCCAGATTTGGATGCAGTACTCCAACTGGGGTGTCACAAGAGCGGAGTAGAAGAGGACAATCATCTCCCTTGCCCTGTTGTCCACCCCTCTTCTGAGGGAGCTCAGGATACCATTGGCCTTCCGGGCTGCAGGTGCAAACTGCTGACTCAAACTTAGTTTCTTATCAACAAGACTCCTAAGTCTTTCTCAGCAGGACTAGTCTCAAGGAATTCTTCCAGTGTGTATACATGTCTGGGAAGTGCAAAACCTTGCACTTTGCATTGTTGAACCTCATTGCATTCAAAAGGACCCACTTTTTGAGCTTATAAAGATTTCTCTGGATGGCATCTCTTCCTTCTGCTGTATCAACCACACTACTCAGCTTTGTGCCATCAGAAAACTTATTGAGGGTGTGCTCAATGCAAAGCACTGTCATGGTGTCTTTAGATTTATTTGAGACTTTGTTGGCATTTCAGTAATCTTCACAAGATAGCATGCTCATTTGAAAAGCAGACCTGCTTGCCTTTCCTAAAGGAGGAAGTTCTAGAAAAGAGATTATTTTCCTTTGTCATTTCTTTCAAGTAGTGTGTTTCAAAATTGTTACTAATGCCTATGGTTTGAGTTGTTCTTTAAAGAAGGGAAATGAAGGAAGCTTGGTAGCAGACTTTCACTTGTATGATGTCATTGTCTTTTAAAGTCAACTATGGCAAAAACATAGATGCAAACTATTAAAGTCAATGACACTGCAGCAAAGAGTATGATCAACAGCATTTGGTTTTCCAACTTATCAACCAGAAAAGTGGAAATCAATGAATTGTCAAGAGCATCAAAAGAGATACTCACTTGTTTGGGACAGGTATGATATGAACTGAGAGGGAAGCATTATTTGGCTACTTTGACCACCAGAAATTGCAATTAAATTTTAAGCTTAGAGCTTTATATGCAATCTGTGTCAGGCTAAGTCTTCCTGAAGAGTGAAGATAAATTTTAGAATTAAATAATAAAAATACATGATTCAACCTGAGTCACAAATTTGAACTTTGTGAGTGGATCAGTAGCAAGGGAAACATCATACATCAGAGAAAGCCTCTGAAATCAGAAGAAAAAAAGATCTAGGTAAGAACACGCAGTTTAGAGAAATGCTTCAACAGTGGGTTACAACAGGTGGTGCCAACATATCTTAAATATCCTGAATACTAATCCAAGCTCTTGGTAGTTCCCAAAATAATCAAAAATACAATTTTGCTACTGGGTAGTAACTGTATTTCATATTGCTTAATAAAAATATCGTTCAACATATCTTTATCCTTTCAGAACAACAGTTTTTCTGTTCTCTGTTGCTTTCACTTTACTATTTTCTCTCTTTTTCTGCATTTTTTCTCTGCAGCAAAATTTATTTCCAGCTGCTACAAGCTTCACATTTAATTATAGCCTTATTTATCCTGCTAAAATAATTAGCACCAGAATAGCTGTGCTAAAGTGGATGCTTTTTGAACACTATCATTAGATTTCAGAGACTATGCCCACAATTAGGTCTATGGTCTTTATTTTCCAACAAGACTGGTTAAGCACAAAAAAAATTCCTCAGAAAGGTCATGATAACTATGTTTAGAGATCTTCAAATGTTATCACGAAAAGGCCTTGAGCAGCCTGAAGCAATTTTGAATTAAGCCCTACTTTCACCAAGAGACTGAACATTCAGGTTTGTTTTCCAGCTAAAATATTGTATGTCTGGTGGGATTTTTTTTTTTTTTCAGTCTGGCTAATTAAAAAAAAAAAAAAGAAAAAAAAAAAGAAAAAAAGAAAGTTAACCGTTGTGTTGAGTGCAATCAGATCAAAATTTGAAGGTTTGCTCTGCCAAAATCTTGATAAAAGGAAGCTAATAGCCTGAAGAACCTTGAAGAATCACATGGCTTTTTCACTAAATCTAAGCTGTTATATTTATCAACGTGTTTTAGCTTTTTTTTTTCTTGTTTTATGTGTCTGAAGGTGGAAAATGGCCTCGTATCCTAGCAGATATTTACAGTACATTCGATTCATTTAGAGGACATGTTTATTTAATTTCCATTATTTCATATTACTGATCTATTAGTAATTTGTATTTAAAATGGGAGAGAAAGAGAGAGAGAGAGAGAAGGAGAAAGAGCAACTTTTCTTTGAATATGAATCTGCATGGAAAAAAGGTACCAAATTATTTGACAAACCAGAAAAAAATCAACAGCAAAATAGAGCAACTCTTTAACCTTTTGTGTCTCATAGGAACAATAAATAAGTTTATACTAGAAGAGAAATTGCCAGAAGAATCATCTTGTCCAGAAAAAAAGAAACTGGGAGAAATCTTACTACAAGTAAGAAAAGCCTATATGAATAAATTTATGGTAACTTTCTGAAGTTAGTCAAATTGTCTTGATGGTTTTAAAGTAGATACAGTTATTCCAACACAGAAGACATATGGAAGAGGCAGACTTATTACAAGAGCTTGTACTAATGGCTACAGCTTGGACATATTCTAGATCACTGGCAAAGAATGCACAAAGTTTTTGTAATACTACAGTCTATGTTCTGTGAACAATCAAATTCACAACAGAAGAACATAAAATGATTAATGGCCTAAGTATTTCAAATATTGAATTTATTTTTTTCACCTTTTTATCTAGTAGTAATTTTATGCTCATTTTTAGTAGGCAAGGTATTTTCATGTAAGTGTGAACGTTAAAGTCATATTTATAAGCATGGAGAGTTTTTATTACCAAGATTTTTCTTTTCTTTACTTTTTGAAAATAATTTTTTAAAACTATAGCAGGAACATGTTTTTGTTTTATTGCAGATTACAGAAGCTGTCTGAATAACTATCAGACTGTCTTGTATTCAGTTCAGGGAGAATCACTTTTAGCAAATACCTTGAGTACTGATTTTTCATTTGGGTATGAGTCTATTTATTACTGAGAGTTTAGCCACCACTTTATGATATTATGCTAACTCATTCTCTCTTGAACACGTACATCTTTGGATAAGTAAGCAAATTGTTTCCTTAATCATAATGGTAAAATGTTGCTACGAGTCTCATTTTTAAAACAAGGCTACAAATACTATTACCTCTTAGCAAGCAACTTGCTGACAGTTCCTTGATACCTGTCCCATCACAGATGTGATGATGAACTCACTTCGACCAAGCTACTGTGCAGGTTGGGCACGCAGTTTGGCAGCCTGGCCTGCTCTGTGTTGCCAGGGGACTAAGGTATCAAATCATATTTTGGATGCATTGGTTTGGCCAAATGGACTAATGTGGTTGGATACATTCAATAATGCTAATACTGTTTTTAAACGTTCCCTGAGATTAAACGTTCCCACAGTGTGAAAGGTAGGCATTAATTACATTAGGTAAATAAATAATAAGTTAAAAAGAACAAATATAGATGGAGAAAAATGAATACACGTGTACGGAAGAGTGCAGGAGTTGACAGGAAGGTCATGTAGGGAAAAAAATATTGACCTGTAGTGCTGTATGCTTTCTTATTTGCATGAGGAAACATGGAAGTGGGGAGCATGTGACAAAATAGGCTGTTTTATTAAAAAATAATGAGCACAGATACACACATCAGAGGAGAGAGAGGTCTGACATATTGAATGAAAAGTAGTGAAAGGTTGATGATGACATTTCTCCTTGATTTCTCCTAGATGTTATTCTACATTCTGCTCTTCAATTACTTAGTGGAAAATATAAAATAATTAGTTGAAATAATCCTTAATTTGAAGGACTATAGAGCACTTTATTTTTAACATGCCTATAAAAATAAAGTTGATATCCTTCAGAAATAAGATGACTCATTTTTACTGGATTAATTCCAGTAACTGAAATTATTAGTGGCATAGAATGGAAAAAATAAAAAAGAGTAATAGTAGTTTGAATAAATCATTGTTTGGATATAGTTCTCTTTCATCTGTAGATATCCAGCAAATTCACTTTCTGCTAATTTATCAGGGGTTGCAAAAGGGAAAGGAAATATTTATGAAAGAATATTAACCAATAAAAGTGTTAGCTCTGTGTCTCGGAACTTTTATTTATACTAATGAATTGATATCAGATAGTACATTGCAGTTTGTAAAATGTTCTCATTATTTTTAAATGAGAAGCTGGTGATTAGTCATTCAAATAAAATAATTAAATGGGAACATTATGGTTATATTATGCTAATGATAGAAGTGTGTATTAAATGTTTGCAAGTTATTAAAGAGAATGTATTAGGTAATTAGGAAAAAAACCCACAATGTTTGTTCACTCTGAAGCTATCAAATAACTTGATTTGCATTAGCAATTTTAAAGCACAGTAGTCACATTCATAATAAATTGCTGCTAAGTAATTCCTAGACTGAGGTTTAGGAAAGAAAAAAGAGAAGAATATCACCCTGACGTTTTAAGAATATGTATAACATAATTTCTAAAGTAGTCTTTAGAGGCCAAGTGATTTCGACTTTTATGGTAAGTTATTCATTAATGATAGAGCATCATTTCATAGCTGTCATGCAATTCTGTGATCTCCTCTGAGAGATGCTGGAAGACCATGATAAACATGAATCGTCAAGTTTTTTGCTTTGAAATGTATAAGAAATTTTATGTGTAAATGGCTCAGTCCTGGTTCTTGTGGGTATATTAAAAAGAACAGATTTTAATATATAAAGCAATTATTTAAAAAATGAATAAAAGTATCCGTAGATGGTTTTAAAAGTAAAAGAAAAATGATGATGTGAATTCTGTATAATGTTTTTGAACAATAAAAGAAGTAAGTTGGAAAGAAAATACAGTGCTTTGTGAAAATGATTTTTACTATTTTGAGGGAAACAACAATAAACAGCAAAGCAAATTATGCCAGTATGGATGTGTTTTTAATGATATTCAAAGTGAGAATGTGACACATACAGGAATTCTGCAGTGAAATCAAAATTTGATTTTATGCTCTCTGTGTTTATTTTAGATTCTTTTTTTTCTAATATGTGAATAAATACTCTAAGAATATACTCTGAGAACAAATGCATGGATGTTCTGCATGTATGTTGCAATTGTTACAGGGTGCGTTTAATGTAACTGTTAGTCTTTTTCTCAAATTTCTTTTGAAATCAGATACCTATTAGCTATTATTAACATTTCACAGATGTTAAGAAACAGAAATAAACTGTGATTATCAGAGAGATAAATATATATTTGCAGTAGGAAAGTTCTTGCCAGATTTTCCTTAATCATAAAACTCCTTATCAGTTTAAAATACAGTTCATTTCTAGCATGCATCCCTAGCTGTTGTGTACAAAAGTTCTGATGGATGATGGCATCTCGCAGAAAAGTGTTGTTGGAATGATATTGAAAAGAATGAGCTTAATATTTGCAACACTTCCTAGGAGACATGAATTTTAATGTCATTTGGAAAAAAGTCACATTTATTTATTTATTTATTTATTTATTTATTTATTTATTTATTTATTACCTCTTACTAAAACTCCAAAAACTGTTTCAGGGCTTATTGCTCTTTTCTTGTCTGATAGTTGCCACATGTTTGTAATGTTGTATTGCTAGGAGTAAGTGGAAATGAGGGCATCTCGTTTTCTAAATTAAAGATGCAATAATTGTGTAGGATAATGTCTCACCAAGGGAAATGGCTTTGCTGAGTGTTATTTTTCAAAAGTTTAAAAACTTATTCATGAGCATCAGCTGAAATATTTAACTGATTACAGTTCTCTTAGGAACACAGAATTAGATACAATATTAATGTTGCTATCAAACCCAGTAATATTGTGATTGGTAGCCTGAAAACCATTCAAGTCAACAGAAATTTGGTAATTCTACTTAAGAAGCTTGGAACATAACCCATGGAAGACAAAGTAAAGATACCGTGTGGAGTCTATAGTATCAAAGTGCTAGTTTTCTGTGGTAGCTCTTTCAGTGGATTGAATTCTTTACTATGCTGTGTTTGAACTAATCTGAAAATGATATATTTAATGAACCAAATTAGTCCTAATTATTTGCTTGGGAATAATAATTAAGATCACTAAAACATTAATTTACATCTTGGGGGATTTTGTTCTACAAATAGAGCTAAGTATGAATGCTTTTCATGAATTATATTGAGGTGAAATAAAGTAATCTCAGAATCTTTATAGGACACAGGAGATCCTGACTATTTCCTATACTACCTGAATAAAATAATGGATAGGGATGAGTTTCTTACTCTCCCATTAAATGCTGTAGTAACCAGGAGCCACCTTCTTTTTTTTTCTGTTAGACTTATGGAATGGATATATTAATTTGAGCAGTGTTTTATATCTGGGTCTATTGTAGCAGTTCCCTGTGCCAATAGCCTAACATCAAACTTTCTTCATATAACATAAATATTTAAATATTTATATAAGCAGAAACATTTTAAATATAAGAATCTAATCACCATAGCATAAGTTACTCTAGTACAAATATATATATATATCAATCTGCTATCATTTAACTTGAGCAAAATATCTGTTTTATTGGTTTTATTTACATATTATACTGTAGATGTGAAAACACTGCAATATAATTTAACTGGAAACTGGAATGTTTTGCAGCCTTTTCATAATCCAGCATGTGATTATTTCCAATTAGATATTTAGTAGGTGTAACCCATGGTTTGAGAAAGATGAAAAGCGAAAAAAAAAATGTAAAGAACTGGAAGCAGGTGAATTTAGATTTTAATGTGTAAAATTGTAAAATTGGAAGGTTATGCATCACCAGCTGGCTTCTCTGAAAAATGTAATTAATCTATATCCACAATTCCAGACTACAAAACTCTTGTTGCCAAGGAGAAAATTTCACGCTGCATTTTCCCCTCTGTAAAACAAAGGATATTACTGACAGGCAAACTTCTTTTCTGAATTGTATGTTTGTTTGCTACACTTTTCTCTTACATTACACTCTATGCACTGATAGACTGGGAAAGAAAATAGTTATATTAATGTTTCATGCTATTCGAGATATCTGTAAAGTACAACAGTCTAGTTTTAGTCATGGTACCATACAAATATATACACAACCAACTTCTGAACAATACTCCAGACAGATGCTATATGCATGTTCCTCGGGATTCTCTTCTACGATCCACTGTGCTTCACTTCTGTGTCTGGAGAGTAACTGACATAATGGTGAGAGGATGTAGACTGACTTTATGTCTTTATGTAGTGCTCTTCAGTTATGTATGAAACCAGTGTTTAATAGTTACAAACAGATGTTAGGCATTATCTTTCATGAGAGGCAGATTTTAGTAACATCTTCATTCGTTAGCAATGAAAATGATCCAAGGCATTTGACCAAAGCTATGAGAGATGTTCATTTAGTTACATACATGATTTATTAAGGTCAGCATTATAAATAATGTAGTATCTGAAAATGAAATACATCATATGGTCACAAGTGTAAAGTGATTGACTTTTATCATAATCCTTTTAGCGTTCCAGAAAGACATGGAGTATCTATGAGCAAGACAACCCACAGTGTAGTGAAATGACTATCAAAGGGACTGACTTGCAGTGATGTTTATATCTCTGAGCCCTTCATGATGTCTTGAAAATTTTCAGAACCATTCCCAGCCCTGCTACACTATATCTCTAGTCTGAGTTTATGATACAGTGATAAAATCCTCCATACAATTTGAGAAGGTTACTGTGAAGATTAATTAATTCTTGGTATGTGGTGGTGTTGTGAAAATGCCAAATGATACAATTAAGAGCTATATGTATCTTACTCAATGTTTAATACTATTTCTTCTCCCCACATAACTACATTTTCCTCTGCTGGAGAGTCTGTCACCTCTTTCCACATCTGTTCTTTGCTAATGAATTTGCATGGAAAACAGATCCTTAAATTGCAACTTTGTGTGTACTGTAACTAGCTTCCAGTGCAATATGTGAGATTTATCATTTAAATACAAGAATACTGAACTATCTTGTAATTTGCCAAACAGTCTCAGGGACTGCATATATATTAGTGTGCTTGTTGATGTTATTCAACACAGCAGGTTTTTGGTTGAGTGCCTTAGTAGCTTTTTAATGCTTGAGGACTTCTAATAGAACATTTGAGAAACTTCTCCTGTAAACTTCCACGAGATTCAGCTGATCAACCTCTCTACAGAAATCCCATGCAATTCTGCCACTGTTTTATGGAATGTTTCATGGTTCGTACACTGAATCAATATTCTCTGCGTCTGATCTTTAATACTCTATTATGAAAACAGTGAATACATTTGAAGCTTTAACTCTTCCTATTTTTATTATAGAAAAATATATATGTATCTTAAGGACTTATTGAGTCTCATTATGAAAGAAGGTGTTTTGTGGTTTCCAAATTGCTCTTCTGGAACAGTTACAAATCGTCTTTGCTCACTTATATATTTCTCCTTTAGAGATTTCAAAATCTTTAGACTGTATTATATGCATCCTCCCATGTAGCTCTGTTGAGCTACTTTCTGTTTTGTGCTACTAAAATGAGATTCTCTTTACGACAAGCTGTAATAAATAGTATGCTGCTCTATGCCTATGGTGAAGAGTAGAAATTTCCATTATGAGAGTCTCATTATGTCTGAATTTGATGTGAAAGAAAATCTTGGACAATTTCTTTTTCAGGCAGTCTTTTTGCTTGGTATACAAAATATGTTGAAATGTTTTCAGGTACCAAAAATTAATTTTACTTATCATTTCTGTTTTCTTTGCACTTAACTATGCTTTTACTACTTGGCTTGCTCTGTCTCCATATGACACACTTCCTGAAAGGTTTTAGATGTGATTTGCATAGAACACGCAGAATACATGCAATACCATTTGTACACTATTAAAAAATAATAATAAACATAATGAAATTGAGTGATATTGTGTGCAAATTTGGATTCAAGTGACTGAATTATATTCTTTATTTACTACTTGGACTACATTGCCATAACATGAAAATTATCTGTATTGTAAATATAAAAGGTAATTCTGTCTTTCTTTTTGATGAGAGTGATCACATTCATATTTTGGTGTATTGCCATGGATTCATGATTTTATGGCGTGACCTGCAGTAATGGATGTATGTTGCAAAGTAATGGCTCTAGAGCAATATTTATGATAGTTGTGTTCTTGATTTCAGAAGTAGGAGTCACTGAACTCAATTTTTTTTTTGCTCATGTTATGCTCTCTTCTTTTTGTATATATTCATTTTTTAGTAGTCTGAAATAAATTTTAATAAGATTCATTTTCTTTCAGGGAAGACGTGGCAGTATGATTTTAGCTTCACTTTATTTTGTGCTCTTTTTTATGGGCTCCTACAATGATTAACTATTTTCCAGCTGCCACTGCCCTCTGATTCATAACCTTTAATCCTTCATAGGTCTGAAGATTTACCATCATATTATAAAAACTCAGAATTCTTCAAGTTCCTTGGGATTTTGTAAGTTTATTAAATGCGAAGCTTCAAATTTGATTCTGTAATTACTAGGATACAGCTGAAAAGCATGTACATGAACCAGAATCAAATGAATTCACGCTCTCTGTTAAAGTGGAGCATAAAGTACTACGTGGTGTACACATAATCTAACAACAGCTGTTGGCTAAATGCTAGGCCTTTCACGTTCAAAAAAGCCTAGATTCCTGCATGTATTAACCAACAAACCATTAATCTAACAATGGCACTCTTGAATCCAATTTGAATTTAGCTATGTATACCACAATTGCTAATTTTCTTCATTAGTTTTTTTCCTGTTTCCCTGCTGAAAAGCTTTTGAAGTCTGTATAGATTAAACATTCTACTTTGTCCTCTGATCTCTCATTGTCATTTCTATGAAGCTAATTAGATTTATCTCATATTATATTCTCTTCCTAAATCCGTGCTGAAAATGTGAGCACTTCATATACATTTGAGTACCCTTTTCTTGCAGTATTTTTAGGACTAATGCTGTAAAAATAATAATAAAAAAAAAACTCCTAAATTTAATTTCCTTTTCTTATTATGGTACTATGGTAAGTTCTGCTGGTCAGCTGAGGGGATAACTAAATTCAACCAACCAAACAAAACCCCACAAAACTTTAAGATTTTGGAGAAATACCTACTCTCAGGAAAACATTATTCTGTCATTATAAACGACAAGAGTGTTGGCATGTGTTAGCAGCTGAAGGTATATGAGACACTATTTTGAAAATTTTTCACTAAAAGAGAAGGTGCATTTTGTTGGCTGCTTATTTTTGTCTTCAGTGGTGGTTCTTCTTGATTGCAGAGAATGAGCACTCTATAGACAACTAAGAACGTCTCCTACTGCATATGTGCATATTCTACTACTAAAGATGATACTTAATATAGAGAAGAACATTTATTAGTAAGTGTAGAAAAGTCAGAACTGAGTAAGATGTAGTTTTCCTGTCCTATAAACACATATTCTTGAAAAACACCATATAAGCTTGTAAGTGGATGTGATATCACATCATCCCACGTTTACTTGATGTGATTGTTGCTTTGCACACTTGCTAGAAACAACTACTTTGTTTTGTTGCTAGTAAAACTGTGGGAGCTCTACCTCAGGGACACATAAAGTACTGGGCGAAGTTTTGCAGCAATAAAGGTACGCTGTTTTGATTAGTTATGTAGAAGCATCCAGGTTTGCCCTAGAAATCAATGTAGCTTTCATTTTTATTAACTTGCTGGCAACTTTTTCCTGTCTGTATGATATTCCCACACAGGCTGTGTTTGAATTCACAGAAGGCTGTAAAAAGCCTTGAAGAAACTGCTACCCTGCTACAAGAGAGCATTTGTTTAACTATTCTTGAGTGAGGTAGATATCTAGATTGAGCCCTGGTTTCCCCTCTCCTCCCACAGCTGAAGATTTTAAACCAGCATTCAAAGGAACATTCTGTCTATGTGATAGCTGAGCTATCACATATCTAGAATTGCAAAATACAATACTCTGCTTTTCTCTTCATTCCTTGTTTTGTTGCTGAGTGTATTGGTTCTATGATATAAGGCTTTAGTAGTAAAGTAGCTTTAGGTTTGGACTATATGAAAAGACACCACAGACTGCATCCATATCAGACAGAGCCAACTGCAATTGTTTATGAAAGCGACCTGCTGCTGGCCAGAGCTAAGCCAATAAGCAATGCCAGGTACCACTGTAGGAACAGGTTTAAGAAACCTGTGTAGCTCTGTGAGAGAAGAGTGTGAAAAATGTGATAGAAACATCACTGCAGATACAAAGGTCAGTGAACAAGAACTGGGAAGAGGGTTGGAACACATATTCCTTTGCAGAAGACCATGGTAAAGCAGATTGTCCCTTGGTATGTCATGAATGGAGAAGCACCTGGAGTAGCAGGTGGTTATGTCCATAAGGAAACTGCAGTCCATGAAGAACCCACACGGGGGAAGGTATTCTGTCAGGAATTGTATGTGCCATGAGGCCCACACCAGAGCGGTCCGTTCCTGGTGAAATGTAACTTATGGAAACAACAAATGCTGGAGTAGTTCATGAAGAACTGTATCCAATGGGAGGGATTACAAGCCCCATTTTCCATCCCCCATGCTACTTGGAGGAGAAGGAGGTAGATGAGTAGGGAATGGAAGAGTGAAGTTGAACCAGCAAATAAGGGGGCTATTGAAAGGTATTTGGGTTGTAGTTGTTTGTTGTTTATCTGAATAACCTAAAAATAGATTTAATTGGTAAATTAATTTTGTCTTCCCTAAGTTGAATCTGTTTTGGTCTTGACAGTAATTGGTGAGTGAGCTCCCTGTTCTTATTTCCTGGAGAAGACTGAGGGGATCTTATCAGCACTTAGAAATATCTTGAAAGGTAGCTGTCATGTGGATGGGGCCAGGCTCCTTTCAGTGGTGCCCAGCAACAGAAAAGGGCGACAGAAACTGGAACACAGGAAGTTTCATATGAACATGAAGGAAAACTTATTTACAGTCAAGGTTACAGAGCACTGGAACAGGCTGTCCAGAGAGGTTGCAGACTCTCTTCTGGAGATATGCAAAACCCATCTGAGTGCTTTCCTCTGCTAAACACTGTAGGGAACCTGCTTTAGCAGGGTGTTGGACTAGGTAATCTCCAGCAGTCTTTTCCAGCCTCTGGCATTGTGTGATTCTCTGATTTGACCAATGAGATTCTTTGTTCTATCTGCCCTATTGAAGAAGGGGAAGGAGTGAGTGAATGAGTGAGCACCTGGCTCCAAGCTGTGGCTAACTCAACATGCTGAGGCACAACTGTAATGGCACGTAGGCTCCTTTATTAAACACTTGCTTACTGTTGTACAAAAATATGATGTACTTGCATTGTACCTTCAGTATAGCCTACAGGTACTAATTTGCATTTATAAATTCTGGAAAAATATAATTGATAGCTGATTATATTGTTTGACTGTAACCAAATTGAAATTCTTGATCAGCGAGAGGATCACATTATTTTCTGAAATTTCTGCTTGTATTTTTTTGCAATATAGAAATCTCTCATCTCTGATGCCTGATTTCTATAAATGTCTCCTTCTCAAAATGTCTTCATTGCAGACTTTCTCTAAATTCTGTGCGTTGATTGTGAAGTTCTTGTCCTTATTTCCAAGGCCCTGAGTGGCTATGATATTGGACTAATTTTCTCTTCTGCATTTTCTAAGCTGTTAATTACAGTCTGAATCATAAGGTTACTTTTTTTTTCTATACTGTAATTTGGTGAGCTGTGAGTCATGAAGTTTTTGTAGCTCTGTCCTTTTAATGATATTGTAAGATCCTTTCCTGCTGCCCACTTGGTGTCCTTACTTAAAAATAACATTGAAGAAATAAGCTTTTGCTTCTACTTTTAACTCACTAGTTAGTTGTACTTGTTCAGTGCTTCAAGACTTTTTTGTTGTTGTTAAGGATAATGCACTAGTTTTTTATTGTTAGTGAGTTCCCTAAGGTGCTTGCTGAAATACAGGCGGTTATTAATAATATGTATGTAGTAATAAAGTCAAAATGGCTCACTAATATGTTTTCTGGACAGATTTTTCAGGTAGAATATTGTGCAGTAAAATAACAATTCCTTTTATTTCTAGTCATTACCATGATTTTTCTAGTATGTTTTTATACAGATAATATAAAGAAAATGCCATGTATGTGTGAAATACATTGGTTACTCATATATATATCTTATCTCTCTGACTGCAAAATTGGGTATGATTGTGTTTAAGATAAGCAAATGTTGTTTGTTTGTTTTTTAAAGTCATATCTCAATGACGTATCCAAATATTTAAAATTCTGTCATTAATTTTACTCAAAAAAATATTGGGATATTTCCCATTACTAGTGAGTCATTCAGATTAATGTGAGAGTTTTGAGTAGCAATTGCCACAGATAGCTGAGTTTCACATATATTTAAATTTTTTTCCCCCACTGAAAGAGGAAATATGATTGATCACTCCTAGAGAATGAAGCAGAGGGACTGATGACTGATTTATGTGGAAGACTGCTGATTAAAAATACACATAAACATAAAACTCCTCAAAATAGCTTTCATAACTCATAATTCAAATTACCCTTTCCTCCCAAGACTGACAGAAAAAATATTTGATTTTAACCATTTGGGAGGAGAGTTGCTTTGTGGAGTTTTCCTCTTTAATTTTTTATGCTTCTCTTCTGAATGTTCTCAAGCCTTATATTAGTTCTAGGAACAGTGAACTTTTGTTATAGAATTCTTCATGTTGGAAAATACCTTTAAGGTTATATTAAACAAAGAAAGTAAACCAAATAATGATGTGAGACTCGTGAAGAATGTTATAATTGGCAGCAGAAGAACACAGAAACTAGGACACATACGTTTCTATCTTGTCATAGGCCCCTGCACCCTTCTTCCGTTATTTTAAGCCTCCGCGTAGGAACCCTCATATTTCACTTGCCTAACATTTTCTTTGAAGATGTTTCTGTTCCTCTTGAGTAGCTTTGACGTTTCCATTATTAGCAACAGGCCCCTGCAATTGGTGAAGTGACATGCTGGGGGCTAGAGTTGGATTGTGCTCCTTTTGAGGAAGTTCTGCTGGGTTTATCTAGGGGCAGAGCATATAAACAATTCATCAGATGTTAAAAAGGCTGCTTCAGTCAGCTGACCCTTGTAAATATGCATCTTAGCTCAGGGCAAAAGTAAAATAGTTCAACTTTTCTTAAGGAAAGCAAGCTTGATAAATCATACACTCTTGTATGGATAGACCACATGCTGGCCAACAGTTTGCATGGACTACTGCACATGGTTGAATTGTTCAGCTGGTTAAAATCATTTGTCTGGTTTTGATTTTCTGTCTTGAATTTTTTTCCCAAAGGGACCATGTGTAGAAAATCTCCAAGGAGCAATTTCTGTGCTGTGATTTCTATTGCAGTGTTAGCAGTATTTGATAACTGCTGGAGCAGCTCTGTTGATGAAGAGATCTGAGAATACGAGTCTCCCTTCTGGCAGCAGTGCCCCCTCTCAACCAGTGACCCTTCTCACCTTGCGGTTCTGCCCGTGTACCCCTGGTATCACACTTCTGCTGCCAACTTTCATGAATGGTCTTGTGTCTCATGCCAAATAGTTAGCACTCAGACCCTTCATGTGCACATAGTAGCTATTGGGGCTAAAATCTGGGGAGATTATATTCTTATGGCTGTATGGTTTTCTTTCAACTGTTTCAGTCTCACTTTTGAAACTACGTTTTTGCAGCTTTCATTCTATTTGTTTCTTATGTGAAATTCAAAAGAAGTTATCTTGAGACTGTAGTTGCCTACGCATCACCTTGTTTAGTTTCAAAAATGCTTCTCTCTTTCAAAAACAGAATTTATGATTCAAAAGGTAGTTTCTTAGTCAAAGGTCACACTATTCTGTCTAAAAAAAAAAAAAAAGTCTATAGGTTGCAGTGTCTGGAATGAATCATTGAAGAATCCATCTTTCTGTCTTTACATGGCCAAACTGATCTCTCTTTTATTGGTTTAGCAGCACATGAAGTTGTGCGGAAATATCTTGGGAGCTTGGGATTGAGCTTGGGAGCTCAATCTTGCACAGTTTGAGCTGTCAGAATCTGTTGTGTGAAGTTGTCGTATACCTTTTTTGTGGGAGAATATTGTACGTATTTGAGAATTGCTGGAAATTTACATCCCTCAGAAAAAGAAACCTGGTGCTTGAGGAACTTGGAGGAAGGCAGAGGAAAGGAATATCTCTGGTAGCATTCTCTAGAAAGATCATAACACTATATGCAGGAGAAGTGAGAGAAGCAAGGTAAAGCAGAGTTTCTATGCCTGAGAAAATGATATAAGAAAAGTTGCAACTTCACCCAAGGCAGACCTTAGCTCTGGTGTAAGGAGATACTGTATGGTTTTCACCAGAGCCTTAAGGAAGCCAAGTACCCAAAAAAAGGAACATGAAAGATGAACAGAGATGTATTTCAGTTAGAGAGACTTGACAATCAAACTGCATTAATGCCTCAGTGCACAGCAGAAAATTCAAGCTTGACTAAAATCCTTCTTCCAGCACAAAAGGAGCAAAAATCCTTGCAAAGATCATGCCAGCTGAGGACCTAAATAAAGTAAAGAGCAGTTGGAGAAGGAAAGGTCACTGTAGGTATATTAAAACAATTTTGCTAGTGCCCGTTTCAGGTAGGGAAATGGTAAGTTTTCTGTACCAGAACCTTTACTAGAACCCTTTCTTTCTAGAGAAGAAAGGGAATCAAGAACAATCTTCTACAGAAAATGCGTTAGTAGTTGTTCACAAACATGGAAAATCTAAAAAATCATCAGGATTGGATGGTATTCAGCCTACTGTAAGGCAACTATAGGACAAAACATCTAAATTAGTGGCTACGTATAGTTAATGACAGGGATGTGTTCAACCTTTTGCCTAAGTATTCTTTGAAAGCAGGTTTTTAGAGAGTGGCAAATATAATTCTATTTTGGAAACTTCAGGCCTGCAATATATAATAGTATAATAGAAGGTAATTCATGATTACCTGAGTAAATATAAGCTGCTTTGGAAAAGTCTTCTGAAATGTGAGGGTCATCTTTAGAACAACTTTTCCAGGAAGTCAATGAGCTTGTAGCTAGTGACGATCTGTTTGACATGATCTTTGGTTTTCAAAAAAAAAAAAACTTTGACAAATTCCTAATGTTAAACTTGTAATGCACTTAAGTGGCTATAGCACAGGAGGGAAAAAATGGCACAAGTTAGGAAGTGAAAAATAGTAAACATATTTTTTAAAATATTGTTTTTGTTTGTTTTGTTAGATGAAAATTGCTGGTGGTGGGAGCGCTCTGTGCAAGGGAAAATGTGTTCATTGATCACCAGAAAAATTAGTTAGCAGTAAAATGACAAAATCTGATGATTGTGCAAGATTTTTCAGGGTAGGTAGGATGAAAACTGAAACTGAAAAATTGCCAAAGGATATTAGGAAACAGCATGAATGGGCAAAATGGCAGGTCAAATGGAATGTAGATCTATATTAAGGCACACACAGAGAAGGACCTCTGTCTTCATAGGGAAAGGCTTTATGCGGGTCACCATTACTAGGGAGTGATACCTGAGATGTCTGGTAAAAATAATTTCTCCTCACTATTATTTATCTTTGCTATATACACCCAAAAGATGTTGCAGGGATGCAAAACTCTATGTAGCCTCAAGGGAGTGACTGAACAATATTTGGAATGAATGTTCATTGTTGAATACTAAATAGACGAACTGCAACATGCTCAGGAAATCTTCTGAACCAAAACTGATCAGAGGACAGGAAAATAACAGACTAAAGATTTGATCTGCTGTTATTCTTCTCTAAAAGAGTAGTTATTCTATAGTATTCTTGCTCATAGCTACTATCAGAGATGAAATAGGCTAGACATGTTTCAATCCAGTAGGGCTGCTCTTTTGATTTGTTTTTTGGGTTGTTTTTTGTTGTTTTTTTTTACTTTTGGAAGATTCTTAAAGTACATCAATGTAATAATTTCAGACATCTTCACCTCGTCCTGCTGTTTTGGCCCTGGATGAACAGATTATAGCGCACATTTGTGCCATACTCTCCCATGCTTGCCATACTAACAGTTACTTGCACAAGCAAGTGGATGGCACAGAGCTGCCCACGTCAGATCTGTGCTGCTTTAGATCTCTCAGACTTGAAGAATGCTCATGGGCAGGTCGTTTCCAAATACCACTGGATATTGGATTTTTATATTTTGATTTTCATATTTTATATGAAAAGTCAGGCATGCGCTCTTATTTATAAGCCTTTTGTATTAAAATTCATTTTTATTTTTCCCACCAACTTTCAGAAGAGAAAGTCTTGATGCCAATAGCTCAAATATCTAATTAGGAAAAATTAGAAGTAGTAGTAGCTGATTTCTGAAAGCTGTTCCATGTTTAGACTTTTCTTTGTTTGTGTGAAGCTGGTTTCTTCCTTAGTTCTAGGGTAGATATTACACTTCTTAAAAAAATTGAAGCAAGTATGTTTTTTTCATTGTTTATTTGAGCTCCAAGGCGATAATCCATATTAACTGTTTTATATGTTTCAACTAGGAAGGCTCTCTGTGGTTGATTGTTATTGAGATATTTCAGATGAGCTGCACGTTTTAATTCATTATAGATTATTTTACAAGGAGAATGAGAACAGGTTTGAAACAGAATTTCTTACAACCACATAATAACTTATCAGTCTTATTGACAAGAATTTTGCAAAACAATAGTATTGTGCACAGCTTATGTATGAGCAAATAGAATTACTGCTAACATCTTTAAAGGCACTTGTCACAGACTTTCCCCTCAGTCAAACACTGTTAGCTCACTAATCAATCTACTTGTCAAAAATGCTCTTCTTTGGCAGAAGAGACTGAGAAGTTTGACAAAGCACATTAACTTGGTGATGTTGATTAATGCTTTTCAGTTAGTAGCATTTTGTTGAACACTATAAATTAAGAATTTTGATGACAGTTGGCTTTTCATAAATTACATACAAGAGGAGCTTATCGTTGCAATGAAGCAATTTATTTTTCCTGTCCAAGATTTCTCATGACTGCTTCATGTGAGTTTCTGTTGAGTAAATTCTTTATTTCTTTTCTTTCAGCTGTTAAAATGTAAATAGCACAGTTTGAACTCAATAATCTTTGATGAAAAAGAAAGGAAGAAGAGAAAGAAGCTTGATTCTGAAGCTGCTGATTTTTCTTGAATTTTTTTCAAAGTCAAAGAACTATAAGGACAAAACTGAAGAGGTATAAGCCTTTTCAGTATTTTTGCATATCTCGAATGTTTGTCATTTTCTGTAAGAGATTTGCTAATGCAAAGATCTCGCATACAAGCGACAGTCCACAGAAGTTTCTTTAATGGTTATTCTGTTAAATTTTGGAGTTTTTCTTGCTTTTGACTTCGTTTTCCTATCCACTACCTGATTTAGTGGTGCCCTATGGTAGAGGATTGGAATTACATGATCTCCTACAACCCAAGTCAGTCTTCTTCTATCGCCTTCTCTCTGTTGTACGATGCGTGGGAGATGGGGAACGGGTGCAATGGTCAGTCCTTACAATTTCCTCCCTGCTGCTCCTTCCTCCTTACACTTTTTCCTAGTTTCAGCATGGACTTCCACGGGCTATGACCCCTGAGAATAAATCTGCTCCAGTGTAGCTCCTTCCCACAAGCTGCAGTCCTTCAGGATAAATATGATCCATAGTGAGCTGCCTATGGGCTTTTACCTTTGGAAAATATTCACCTGTTCTGGCATGGAGTTCTCTATTGGCTGTAGTGTTGATATCTGCTTCATTTAGGGCTTTCTCCTTGGTCTGCAGGGAAATTACATTTATTTAAATTTTGCTTAAATTGCTTTTATGCTGATCAAATTAGGCAAGAACATGATTTTTTTCTTTTTTTTTTTTTTTAACAGAAGAACAAACTACTGTTTTGTGTGCGGCTTCATTCATGGTCAAACAAAGTGAGTGACAGTTTATCTAACTGAAACTACAACAGGATTTTAATTAAGTGGAATGTAATGATTTGAATTGCAATTTTGAAAGAAAACTGGGGCTACTACTCCTAACTAAGCACTTGTTTTGACTAATATTAAAAGCTTTGTTTTTCTAACTCATGTAGATTTTAAGACAGTTCACTCATAAAAGGAGAAAGAAGATAGTAAAGAAAGAACGGCAGTGGGATGCCAGTGCTTCCTTAGTTTTCCTGAAGGAAACCATACAATGGTTTTCCTCCTAAGTACTAATGAAACCAGATACTGCCTCACTCCCAAATGGAGCAGTACAGTTAGAAACCACATCCATAATGGTCTTTGAAACTACTGTGTTAATCAGGCACTTCTTCTGAGTCAGCATGGTATACTCATTGTTAATTCACCACTTAGGTATCCTAAGCAATGTTTTTAACTTCAGCGTTCCAGCTCTGGAAAAGGCTACAGTTGACAGCTTTTTTTCCATGAAGAAATGTTTGTGTTGGTGGTATTTGTTGCTAGTTTGTTAGGTTTTTTTTTTTCTTCTTCTTCTTCTTTTTTTTTTTCCTTTAGTTGTCATTTTTTTTTAAGTTGGTAAATTTTATTATTTGGGATTTGTATTCTTTTATGGAGGAATGAAAAATAATTATTTGCTGCAGCACTTTTATAAGTGAATTGAACGTTCTACTGGGAATAATATAGTGTTTTTACTCTATGCGCTTTGTCACCCTACTATTTGGATTTACTTTCATTCCCACACAGTGTTCCTGGATTCCCCAAGCAAAATCTCTAATGTGGTAGCATGCTGACCTTTGCTTTGGTTGTAGGCGCTAATGTTAATAGAAACAGAGGGAGAGAAGTAATTGCTTTTATTTCTCATTCTCTTGTTCAACAAACTAGCATTTATAGAAAGAAGATATTGTTCAGTTGCTAAGCCACCTTGAACACTGATTTTCCTTATGTCAGTCATCTAGGCTACTAACTTTTTAAAGATGTTTCATTAGAGAAACTGGACAGGTACCATTTTCTTATTTTGCATTGACTAGTTCACAGTAATTGCCATGAGGCTAGATTAAACCCAGCATTTTAGAGGTAAAAATCTGATTTACAGTCATTAGTTATATTACCTCCAGATCCCTGGAATTCTGTAGTACTTTCCAACTGCTTCTCAAGTGCAAGGTAAAATGAAAGGGAATTAAGAGCAAATGATACATGTAATTAAGGCCCCATTGTGATTACTGTTTTAATTCTGTAATGGGGGAAAATAATGTAGATAGCCAAGTTTGAAAATTAGGTTATTAAGCTTTCTGTTTAGTTGTTTGTTTGTTTTTTCCTTATTTTTTATTTAGCTAAAAAAATGTTATTGTTCTCTTTCTATTATTGCCATTGTTTTTAACTTTCTTTCTAAATTCATTCTTATCTTTCTAATCTGCCCTAAGGGTGTACCATTCATGATTTTTATATTCTAAAAACTACAAATTGCTGTAATTTCCTTCAAAATGCTACATATTACTCTAGTGAAGTAACCCAAGCTGAGTGCATTCTGTAAAGGGTTTTCTTTGATTTTTCTGTGCTCTTTTTAGAGACTTGGCAATGAAGTGAGGAACTGTTCTAAAAAAAAAAAAAACCCAAAAAACTACATGGACCCTGTGTTGATACCAAGAATTACATTAATCTTTATGCAGATACAAATGGAAGTTAGGCAGCATATTTCAATATACTCTATGGTTTTGACTTGATGTGGTGTTAGAAAATGAAATATCTGACCTAGAGGCTATTTTTTCAAAACAAGCAGAAGGCCAACGTTTATGCTATTCCTGACACATTCAGACCACCAAAACCCACATAGTTACTCATGAATCAGGCGTTCTCTACAGTCTCTGTAATCTCTCAACATGAGAGATAAAGATGGTAAGGCTTCAGCCTTTTCTACCAGGTCTTCCATTGCAATTTTTTAATGCGTTTATTTGAAAGCAGGATGAACAGAGCACAGGAGTTCAGAAATAGATAAAAGTAGTGCATGACAAAATGCCTGAGTTTTATATGTGAAAGAATAAAAGAAAGGAAATTTCTGGGCAAAGCAAGAAAGAACAGATGAGAACTTTAGGTCTAGTAAAAAAAAAGCAGTGATGATAGCTAAACATATTTGACCTGGGTGTTGTAGAAGCCCTGTCTCATTTTGAAAGGGAGCTGACAATGATGCAATACACAAGAAACCTACTGGAACATCTAAAATTAGCTGTGATGAAGATGCTTCTGAAGGCATCAGTACTGACATGTTTGAATTTCAGAGGCTATTCTGTAAAGTCTGTCCTAGTGTCAGTTGGGATGGAATTGTTTTCTTCAGGGTACTTGGTATGGTGCTGTGTTTTGGTTTTAGGAGAAAAACAATGCTGATAACACAGCATTGTTTACTGTTTTTGCTAAGCAGCGCTTAGCAATGCCGAGACCATTTGCAGTGAAGGGCTCAAGGAGCTCCAAGGAAACTGAATTAGGGCAGCTGACTTAAATTGGTCAAATGGACATTCCATACCATATGGCATCATGCGGAAGGAGTTTTGAAGGGAGTTGGGGTTCTCTCTTCCACTGCTTGGGGAGCTGGTTGATGATTGGTTGCGGCGTGGTGAACAATTTCTTGTGCATCAATTGTTACATACATTCATATATGTATATTTGTTGTAACTATAATCCTTTTCCTTTTCTCTATTTTAGTAAATAAAAGTTCTACCTTCTTTTCCTGATTCTCTCCCTTATCCCACTGGGAAGCTTGGGGGTGAGCAAATGACTGTGTGGTGCTCAACCACCTGCCGAGTTAAACCACAGTAGAGTCATTGGCTTTTAACTGTTTTCTATTATAGTAGTCTTAATGATATCATACATTCCCTGAAGCAGGCAGAATTTCATTCATCTGAGGGGAGCTCCTTGGGATGTCTCTGAGGTATTTCAAGGAAGTATTAATGTATAAATGTTGGATGTGTTCATTCTGCATTATGATGAACTTAATTTTAGTGAACACAGAGGCCTTTGCCCTGTTAATTTATATCTAAATATGGAAATTATAGAAGGGCCCAGAGAAACATGGTGCCACTAATGCAGAACTGTGTTGGATATTTAAAATATGTGCTTCAATTCCTGCCAGCTGGCCTTTGTACACTATATGCACCAAATAATCCAGTCGCTATCCCTGTAGAACATAATTTCTGATTTTCAATTTTTTGATTATTCTTTTGGAACCTGTTTGTAATTTCTCTGTAGACCCAGACTCCATAAAAGAAGTCCATGCATTCCTTAGTAGTCCAAAAAATACGTATCAGATACTTTCATGATATAATAAGCTCAACTGCAGTTTACATAAAAGCATACATTTAAAACCAAAACTGAAAACGTGTTCAGCTGAAGGAGTGCCTACATTATTCTTTGATTGGACATGTCCTTTAAATGAGACTTTTCCCTTTCATTTAAACTGAATTCTCAGAGAATCAAGGAATAAAATAAAATATATTCAGTAATAAAATAATTGTTCAAATGTTGATCCATATCAGAATTTTATTATGCTGAGTTCTTATGGTATCTTAATATGCACAGTGAGATTAATGACTTCATTCAAAATTTAATTTTTAGTTGTTGAGGTCAGTATTGTCCTATATGTTGGTTTGATTTATTTTCAAGCTTTCAAGTATGAGAGGAAAATGACTTTTTCTTATTTAAAAAATAATCCTTGGTAACAGGAGGAAGCTTGTAGAAATATCTAGATGTACCACATATTATCTTTTTTTTTTTTTTCTAAAATAATTACTCTTCTAAAAATATTTAATATAATTTATTATTTCTCACTGAAACAATGGAAAGCTCTGAAGATGTAAATTTTAGATCAAATAAATGTCTCGTAGCTATTTCCTAATTTAATTTGAAATGAAAAAGTGACCTCCAAGGTTAAAGGAGTATATGTATGGATGTTATATGACTCTAAGAAGCAGCCAGAAATCCTCTCCTGGAAACAGATTCTGGAGAATGCCACAGTCGTTAACTTAATAAGAGCTCAATTCGTATACTTTAAGTAGTTGAATGAGACCAAAGGGGTTAGATAACAGAAGTTATTTTAGTATTACCAATCATGTGTAACTAAAGGTTTCCTCAGAAAAGCTTTATTGCATAGGAAAAGGCCAACAGATAGGTAGGTTATAACCCTCTGAAGAAATTATGGTGATAGGAGGAAAAGGATTCATCATGAATCACTATGATGTCAATGATTGTTAAACCAAATTCTCTCTTTTGACTGCATACAAACTAGACATTCCTGTAGTTTCAATGGTCTTTTAAGTCCTTAATAAATGTTAACATAATAATGAGATTGCAAGTATGATTTTAAAAATTTAGTTTTTCCCTTTCATTGTTCCATTGCACACAAAATTTTTGGAGATGGATTTAAATATTTTGTATATTGTCTGTACCCTGAAGATTCACTTCATGCTGTCTTCCACATTTTAAAAGCAAGGAGTTATAATGCAGATCACTTCCAACTCCTACAGGTTTTGATTTAATTTAGACTAATTTTATTTGTAAGAACCTGTAAATCCCTAACCATTTGTGTAAATCTGACCATTTGATTTATTTGTGTGTCTATGTTTCCATCAGTTTCTGAGCAACATACTGCAAGAGTTATGTTACTGCACAGAGGAATTTTAGATTTGGAGAAAACATGCAGCTTCTTAGCATTGCATTCCCCACATTCCTTTCTCTATTGCACTTCTAAAGTTAAAAACATATGGATAAAGTTGTGTATTTTTTTCCCCTCTCTCCCTCTTTTTCTTATTGCAGATGTGTTAATCTACCTGTGGAATCAGAAGTTTTACAGCATTTTTCTGAAGGTTCCTCTTGGAGAAATCTTGTACAGGAGAAAAATGCGTCTACGGGAAGGATCATAAATTTGTTACTTGGTAATGGAAATTATTATACGTGCTGCATGGTGATATAGATGTGAAATGGGTATTGTGCTACTTTCTGAAGTCTTAGTGTTTTCCTTCTGTCTCAGTTCTTAGTGATCCATTTTGTTCGTCTAGTGGAGCAGTACAGCATTTATTATCTACATACAAAAAAGATGTAGATTTAACATTTTATTTTGTCAAGCAATTACTACTCGTGTTAAATAGAACTGCATGGAAATAATGAATATTTTTAAAGTGCTATTACAGAGTGTTATGTTTGAGAATGGAAAAGCTGATTCAAGATAGTTCAGATTTGGAAGTCTGTTTGGGTTTGTTGTATGGCATGCCTGTAACAGGAGCAGCAGAGTTCTTCCTCCTCACACTGTCCAATTTATTTCTTCTTTCATGAATGGAGTGATGAGCAAAGTGAGGATACCCCTAAAAACAGTGGCAACAATCTGAGGATAAACAAATTTACTAAATATAGTATTGGAATGCAAGATAATACACCACAATACAATATAATTAGAATTGAAGCTAATAAATCAAATATAATGAGAGAGAGAATTTCCAAAAGGTGGATAGGCCTCACCATAACTCTGAGGTGAGATGCGCAGTCCATTTGAGCAGCAGGGAGATGAAAAAGAGCTGATGAAGTAGAGCTGACAAAGAAGACCTCATCAGGTGACCTTGCCAGGAGTTATATCTCCTCTCGGACAGCAAAGCCCCCTGGGGAATGTAGTTCTTCTTCTCTTCTGGACAGGTATTCGGAACTTGAGCATGAACAGTTAAACTCCCAGTGCACTACATGGTGTTATGATGTGGAATACTGATAACCAAAAATCATAAAACCATGACAGAGAGACAAAAGCTATTGGCTCTGTGCTTGCTGTTTGTGAAGATGTTGTGCTTTTGGTGCAGCATTTCTTCTTTCAACTGGTATTTCCCTTCTCTGGATTCCCTTACTGGATGTTGCGTTGAGGGACATGGTTTAGTAGGAGCTATTGGGAATAGGTGAACGGTTGGACTGGGTGATCTTCTAGGTCTTTTCCAACCTTAGTGATTCTATGATTCTATGATTCTATGATTCTCCTCCAGGGAAATGCTGTTGGACTGGCCTATTCAACCAACGTACCCAAATGCTGGCTTAGTGTATCCCATATTGAGCTTTAAATCATTATTTGGTGACCTGCTCATTCCTTTTGCACTACTAGGTCTACTGTGGGATTCTCATATTGATTTATAAAGCCTTCAGTTTGTTAGGCCATGCTATCTCCCTGATGAATTTCTTTCCTGGATGGCATTGATTATCCGGCACTTGGTGTTTTGAGGTTTCTCAAAGTAAAGTTGTATTTCTTCAAAATTTTCTCAAAACAAGCTAGGTGGAGTTTTGCTATTCACATATTCATTACAGAAGAAATTTCTTCCACGCTGTTAACCATGGAGAGGTGTTTTACTTTTTTTTTTTTTTTTTTTTTTTTTTTTTTTTTTTTTTTTTTCTTCTAATAGAAGGTAAAGCTTGTGTTGGATAGAAAAGTGACATACTGGTCAAAATTGGGAACCTTAACTTAAATCTTTACCTGTGCATACATAATAAGTTAGTCTTTTTTGGTTTTTAGTTATTTTTACCTTGCAAACAATGTTTCAGCATTACAAAATTGGCATTTCAGAATTACAAGTGAAAATATGAAGTGATATGAAGGTGATAGCACAGCTAAGAAAACAGCTCACAAAATCATTTTTTTATTTTATTTATTTATTTTTTGTGTGTGTGAAATTTAAGTATTCACTGGCCACATCAAGGAAGAAATACACTTCTGGGTGATCATCTTTGTAACACAGTAAATTTGGAATTGGACACAGAGGAGAAATGGCATTGTAAAATACTAGTGGGACATAATTCAGGATGAAATATTAAAGTTTACAAAACCAGATCCAAAACTGAGCTTAAAAAAGCATAACAAAGCATAAACTTTATGCAAAAAGAGAAAAGCTAAGTTTTATGTTGCTGCAGTTTAGCCTTTATTGGTATTTATTATGTGAAACTATTACAGGATTTTTTATCAGCTGCAGACTTCATGGTTATTTACTGTGATAGAAACTGTGGGAGTGTCTAAGAACCTCTCACTATGTATTAGGAGATGACAATATTGAGCAGGATGATTGTAATTTTAGTCACCTACAAAATCTGAGAGCGTAATACGCCTTTTCCACAAATAATTAAGTGGAGCCATGGATAAATACAAATAGTTATCAGATGTAGTTTCTGCAAATGGCAGTTGTTACATACTAGAAAATATTTTTGCCTAGAGAAATAGTTTTAGGATTTTTAGAATTTCTTTTACCATGAAAAATCTTATTTTGTTGATACTCACAATTCTGAATAATGTGCGTTTTCATCAGTGATTAACAAGAGTAAGTCAGTGATTAACAAGCTTTGTATCATGGTATGACAATTGTGCACGGACGTTCAGTACGTGGCTTGGCTTTCACCTCACTGTTGCCACTGCTGAAACACATCACCTACTGACTCACTGTGCTCACATCCCCTGTTTGGTGTCTAGAAACATTCAGTAAGCATCAACGAATGTCAGTGTGTGCCATTATTTCTACACAGAGGAATTTAATCATGCGTCTTTCCCTCATATGTACTTCCATGTTAGACACCATTCTGTCAGACTGCGCCTCTGCTGCTATCTCTCGTACAGCGACAACATGTAGAATATTTGTGGTGAAGTTCACCCTCTACTGCCATACCGTCAACATCTGCCTCTAACATCATAGACCAACATAATAAAATACGAGGCATTACTTTTGGAGTAGCCTTTGTATATTGTGAGGATCATTACATTCCTTTTTCGTTAGGTATGACTTTGCTGTCTGTAACAACTTGGATAAACATTTTCCAAAACAGTGCATCCATCTTCTACAATTTTTTAATTGCTTCACAACTCTTCAGCTATGTTAGAAGAATGTTTATAGGGAGAATGTATTGTTCCAGGCATTTCTGAGACAAAGAAAATGCTCCTAATTTAAAGGAGTTTGATTGCAGTCTCCCAGATAGATACATTGCAGTATTTAAAGGGAGACTATAAGAAAGATGAATGTAGACTCTTTTGCAGGGTCTGGGGTGATAGGACAAGGGGAAATGGTTTCCAACTAAAATAGGGGAGATCTAGATTGGATATAAGAATTTTTATTTTTTATTTTATTTTACAGTACGGGTAGTCAGACAGTGGAGCAGGTTGCCCAGAGATATGGTGAATGCTCTGTCCCTGGAAACTCTCAAGGTGAGGCTGGATGGGGCTCTGAGCAACCTGATCTGGCTGTAGGTATCTTTGTTTATTGCAAGGTAGTCAGACATGCTGACCTTGAAAGATCCCTTCCAACTCAAATGATTCTATGGTTCTATGAAAACCCTTCTATATCTTATATCTTTTTTTTTTTTTTCCCTCGGGAATATGAATGTTGTGCACTAATACGTTCTATGAGTGTTCCCTTACTCTATTTTCTTGTAAAGAATTTTCATTAGTTTTTATCTGCAGGTGTAAATATATAGGTGAAAATATATAGTACAATAGCACAACTGCACATGCATATATGCTGGAAAAAAAACCCAAAGCATAAAATGTGTTCCCAACTGGTTAACATAGCAGAGTGAAAAGCATAAAATGGCACTGATGCTCTCAAATGGTGCTGGGAAAATAAACTGCAACTGAGCAACAGCCATTTCCCACAAGGTAACAACCTCCTTTTTCTGTGATGTGATGAAGCGAGAGTAATTCATGCTTATTCTCTGTGTGTTTTTTTATTTTCATAGCATCAGTACTAACTTCTCTGAAATTAATTTAGTCACAGAAAAAAAAAAAAAAAAAAGACAACTAAATAAAATAATTTAAAACTTTTATATAATTAAGAGAGATTTTTAGGAGTTCCATGGTGAGGTACTTATCATAATAACTGTCATTACACCTGCTGTCATTATAACATATTTTAGGTGTATAATCAAATTTCCTTTAAAAGTCACATACTAATTTTTTTCTTTTTACAACCATATAGTTATCATCCTTCTTATATGAAAGACTGAATTTATTTTAGTGAGTTCTTATGTGAACTCTTGCTGAGCATATATGATCAATGTAATTTTGGTTTTATTTTCTATGCCAGCATATTTTGCTTCCACACTTCAACGAAATTATTCTGTGCCTCAGCAGCAGGATTAGAGAAGATGAGCAAGTACAGATATGGAAAAACTGAACTGAATTTTCAAAATATACCTTATAAGAAAAGCACAATTTTGTGGAGAAATGCACTACTGCAGCTCTGTTAGTATTCTTGATGTTTTGTTCTGTGTTCCTCAGAGAGTTTTGAAACTGACAAGTTCTAATGGAGAAATGAAATTGAAGAACTGGAGAGCTGGTAATCACAAGCATAGTATTTTGGGAGGATTCCAGAGGTGACCTATGACTGGAAAGTTCAATTAGTAGACTGAAATCCAGGATATATCTAAGGTCTTCAAGATAATTATTTTAGGGAACAATAAACATTTTAAGGAAAAGTGAGTCATGCATCTTGCTTTCAGAGTGCAGAGTAACTATGAAGACCTATTGTATCTTAAAATTTTAAACCTATAGCATTATGGAGTCATTGCTCATTCTGAGAAAGATTAATTAACATATAAGTAAAGGTTATTCATTTTATAGATACCCATATATATAATATTTTTCTTTCTGTAATCCAAATGGATCTGGTTTGAAAATGATTGCCTTCATAAACAGAAGCACAGATATACAGTGAAAGATCACTCTTGACCAACAGCTCCAATGATGTTGGCAAAATCAGAAGAAATAGTGCTTGCTAATGGACTAATTCTGCAGAGGCAGCAAAGAGTACAAAGAATTTCTCGTTTCTGTGAACTCAACAAAATAAAGAAAGAAATGCTGGCTTAGTTTAAATAACACTGCAGTGGGTTAATTAAAAATAGATATGCAATATCCAGCCAATTCCATGTATCTTATTCTCCTCTAAGTACTCATCTAAGTTTGTTTTTGTTTTTTTGTTTTGTTTTGTTTTTATAAACATGTTGATTTAATGTCCTTTTACTGATGCTGGAATCTAAATTATAAGATTAAGGAGTTAGGAAAAGTTAGCAGTTAGTGATGATGAATAATTACTTCAGTGATGATCTCTGCTTAGAGTCCTTTCTGTTAACAGAGAAGATAACGTGAATTTTGAAGAATATGAAAAGCAAAGTGAGACTTCAGGTTCCTCCATTTTTGGTACCTCACTTCAATCTCAGATTTGGGAATTAAAAAGAAATAGATGAAATTTCAGAAAACTGTGGCGATGTTATCACGTGAATACAAAGTCCAACAAGGAATGTTCTTCTCTTTCTCCTCTCCATAGTAATGGTTAGGTGTTAAAATGTCTGATAAACTCTAATTTGTCCTTTAGAATATCTATGCAATGCTTCTGGATCCTGAACCTGTGGAGCAAAGAAGCCCATTCAGAACTGTACATAGAAAATGCATGTGTTCCAACCTTTTGAAGGGAATTGGATGGAGCAGACTGCACCAAACTATCACCTCCATAGGAAAAAATATATCTGATATGCCACAATGATGATAAAATATCATGCTGAGATGCGTAAGAATCAATGTCATTGATTCTTAATGACAGCAAAGATATCCAGGAAAAAGGACTACTAGGACAAAATATTATGACATGTGCATTACTTATACTTGTATAAAATATGGTTGTGACAGTAGGAGAACAGCTTAATAAAGAAACAGCTTTCCTGTAACCTGCAAAGCAGATAGCCTTCTTGCCTAGCCAGGTAGCTCTTGGTAGCCACTAGCTCTACTACAACTTTCCTGTGTAATTTTTCTTAGCTTCCAAGAACAATAACTGTTGTTATTCTGTATCTTTTTGCAGGCTGTTACAAAGAGCAGTTAAAAAAAAACATGTGGTTTTGATGTGGCAGACTGAACCTGTCTGATTTATGGCAGTTTGGAGTGTTCACTGCATGTGCGAAAGGTGCAAGCTAAATATTATCTGCCTTTTTGCAAAGCATTTAATTCAATACTGGGAAAGCAGCAGTTGGCAGTCTGATTCTCCTCTACCAGATGATGACTATATTCCTCAAATCAAAATCAAGCTACCAGTTCTACAGACTCTTCTCACAGCAGATTGTGTCAATAAAAGAACTCTGAAGAAGTGCTGGGAATAGCAAGATCAGCCACATCATCATCTGTGGGTAGGTGCTTTTCGGCTTTTTTCACACTCTCCTTTAATTGACCTCTGGTGTCAGAGGAATAGGTTGGCATCTCTGCCTCGCTAATCATCTCTGACATGTGGCTGGCACTGGCAAATTTACTCCAAAGGATGTGCCTGCTGTAATCTATGTTGGCCCTCACCTGTTGGAGGGGAATAAGTGCTGTATATTTTGAATCAGAGATCTAAATATGTAATGAATACTTTGTATGCTGCTCTGCTTTCTAACTCTGATTCATGAGTTCTGTCTTCTTTAGACCAACATAAGTACTGCAGTAAGCAAGTCAATGCTCTTTCAAATGAAAATTTTTCCCTTGTCAAGATAAACAAAATATGTGAATTGATTTGGAAAGCATCATTATTGTGTTTTATTTTATTTCTTTTTTCATCCAGAAATATTCACGCTTGGACTTAAGGTGAAATCCAGGACTCTTTGAAATCAATATATTTTCACATATATTTTAACAGAGATGAGAATTTTTTGCTAGTCTTTCTTCTTTCAGCTATTCCTTTCCAGAAGAGTTACATGATTTTGAATTACACATCTACAGAGAGGATCGAGACATTCTTTGTATATATTCATTTTTTGTTGACTTGGCTGTGACTTAGAAAATCTCCTACAGCTAGTTCAGGCTGAGGAGACAGGTGATTTTTATGAATCATCTGAAGAGTTTAGTCAAGGATGCCTGTGCTTGTGTCCTGTGGGAGAAGCTTGTAATAAACCTTGATAAATCAGTAATCATGTGCATGCATTTTTCACTTTTGCCTGCTAAGACTAAACAGAGCTATTTCTCAATTCCCTTTCTGCTAGTGAATCACAGCAAGGATTTGAAAGGGTGATGGGGTTTCTTTATTCAAATGATATATTAATTGAATTTCTTGATTAGTGTATTTACATTTTATCAATGAACGCCTTTTTGAATTTCAACTAGGTGTTTCCATTGAAGAAACTGTGAGGGGAAAAAAAGTGGTTTTAGCGATGGTGGTAGTCAATTGAAAAAATGCTGTACAGATTGAGTATCAAACATAGAAATACTTGCTTTAACAAAGATGTTTAATTTTTAAAATATATTGTTAATATTGTTACTATGCCTTTATTTCCAGTAGTATGAACATGCACTGGCAGGTGCTTATTCTTTCTGTGCTCAGTTACAAAGTGGTAGGGCATTTATGTTCAAAAAACTGCCTGCAGCTTCCTTGTTGCAGAAGAAAGAAACACTTCAGGTCCTGCCTGAGAAGGTGAGCTGAACATGTTTTTGGCTGGCTTACTGGTCTGGAAGAGATTCAGAAAAATCAGATAAATTGAAATCTTTTCATGGTGCAGACTTCTGAAAGCGTAGATCTTCCTTTTTAACTAACACTATGCAAGGACCATCATCACTGCCATTCTGAGCATCTGAGTCACTAGTTGCTAGTGCCACCTGCAGCTTTGGCCAAAAGAGAAGAAGGTGAATGCTTGTTTACTTGATCTCAGAAAAAGATCTAAAGATGATAAGTTTAATATGCAATATTACATTTTTCTATTCATTGTTTCTGATTAAATCACAAATCAAAATATTTTGATCAATATTTTGATTAGAATATAGTATTTTCAAACGGATTTTGGATAAAATGATCTAAAACAATCACAGCCATATGAAGGCTAAGGGAGAAGTGAGTGCAGAATCCACATAATTGTTTCAGTGACATTTCTAATGTCTCATATGGCATTTCATTGTCTCTTTTAGTATGTATAGCTCTTAGGATTTTTACATAAATGGATCTATAGTAGGTAGGCCACTGAACATGGTTCGATATCTTTTCCAGAGGATAAATACAAGGAAAAAAAATACCTGTGAATGTTATCTAGTGGTATTTGAGCTCATTCTCAAGAAACTTTCTGAAATCTTAGAAAAACATGTTTCCTCAATGCTATTCATGAGTTAAGTTACCCTGTGGAAGAACTTGTGCTGTTTCTGTTGGGGATTTAAAGAGTCTTTCTTTCCTTGTCAGTTGGAAACTGTTTTACTGTATAATTATAATCATACGCTGGGGCACACAAATATAAAGCTTTGAAATTATTATTGTGAGTTTTAGTCTAAGAAATTTTTGTTGGCAATAAATATGACTTTTTTTTTTTTTTTTTTTTTTTTTTAAATATGCATAGAACAACTCCAGGGCAATTTTCTCCCTAGGAATTCTCCATAGTTTTTTTGCTATGATAGTCTCATGGGATAAAAAAAAAGATAAAATTAAATGCTGTTTCCCATCAGACAGAAAATGGGCACTCTGCATAACTGTTTCCAAGGTACGCTGTTCATGGGGTGGGCATCTGTATTTCTCTGTCTTTTCTGGAGTAATATTAACAGCTCTAGAGGGTAAGACACACCAGCAATGATTAAAAAAAAAAAAAAAAAACGAACAAACAAAAACCTTGCAGATATTTATTCATTTCTTAACAAACATGCCCAGTTCCCTGCAAGCTCGCTGAGGTTTGGGAAGTCTGTAAGAACCTCCATGGAGGTCAACCAGCCCACCTTCAGGCTGTGAATTTTGGATGGTCGTACATACTCTTTGCAGTTTTAGTTTTTGATACTTCTTTTTAGTTTCTATTTACAAAATAGAGGAAAACAACTCTTTTCTGTTTTAGGACTGTTGTGAAAATGAATACATTGAGGCTTGTCTATTCACAACTACTAATGTAGTTATGTATATCTAAATAAAGAACAAATGAGTTACCAGCTGTGAATCCCGTATCACTGTTATTTAGCTTTATGCATTCAAGCTAACCAGCAGGAAGAGAGTTCAGACTACTAATTTGCCACGAGGGAATTGTATATCTCTGAATCAAACAGATTCTTTAGCTGATGTAGGTGGGGATTTGGGTCTAGGAACATTAATGGCAGTTCAATAAGGCAGGCAAGTATAATTATTTTATGCTATAAAAAGATATAAGTGACCCTGAAAATCCTATTGTGAGCCACAAAATTAACAGCAAGGCTAACATAATATAGTTTTATGTGAACTATTCCAGTTAACTTCAGATAATATAGATATATATTTTTTTAGTCCATAATCATCTTCAGAATATAGAATGAATTTTATTTTTCTCCCTCAGTTTGAGGGATCATTTCCTGAAGTATAGATTATTAAAGGCCATGTTGTCAATAAAATCTGCCTTCCCTCTGTACAGCTAGTTCTACTTCAGTGGGTCAGTCTGTATGAATGAGGCACGAGACTGTATCATTTCTCTTATTTAGATACTGAGAGGGAAATATACTTTGTCTCCAGAATTGGATCTCTTTTTCTTTCACTAAAAGGTATTATAAATATAAAATAGATTTCATGGGACAACTGGAGTTTGAAAGCGTGGAAAAAAGTAGAGTGGAATAAGGAAAAAAGTTACATTCAGAATATGTGGTCATATTACTGATTTCACTTATATCCCTTATTGCTACAGTAATAAGGCATTAGCACTTACAAAGTCTAGATCATTATTTACCTTTCATAATTTTTGTGTCTGTGTGTGTGTGCAGAAGTTTGTCAGATTGCTACACAAAGCTTAACTTTTATATTTGCATTTCTTAACGATGTGAGTTTATGTTCTGCCACACAGGGATTACCTCATCCCATGTCATCCAGAATGTCCACAGATCTCTCTGCCTGAGGTATATTAAGACATTCCCCATAACCTGGAATTTCTTGAACATTGAATGCATTGGGATCAGATCACACACAGTGATTTTTAGCTGTCTTTCAGATATTTCTTAATTAAAAAAAAAAGTTTCTTCTTTTTTTTTTTTTTTTTTTTTTTTTGGCATTGAAAGACTCCACAATTATTATCGTTTATAATATGACAGTAATTAAAATTCTTTTATATCACTTAATCACCAACGTGATTAACTTACATTACTGCTGTCTCCTAGTCTATGCCGTTGTTCTCCTTAAGGAGAAGAAAATTCTGCAAAGCAGCATAAAGGAAGTACAATTCATTACGCACGGAGGTTTCTTTATCTTAATCAGTTCTGGTAATTTATGTAAGAGGTTTTGTCATTAACTGTGTTTTCTTTGAAGAAATCCCTCCCATAACCTAATCTAGTTTGTCACTTATTTAAATGCCTGTGATGGTAAAACAGAACTACTTTCTGCAGTGTTTGAAAATTATTAGCAGTTCTAGTCTGAATGTATATATATACATATATATACTTTTGTCAGAAGAAGTATTATTCTAAGTGAATGCTATGTTGTCATCTTCTAATTAAACTGGTCTATTATTCCTAGACAAATTTAAGTTTCAAGCGGGCTGGAGGATGGAGAAGTGTATGTGATAGTTGGCACATATAATCTTATTAATCGCTACAGTGTCGTTCAGGATTGAACACTGTAAATAGTCTTGATTACATACATGAGGGCTGCTCTCAAAGTAATGCCTCCTATGTTATGTTAGCTCACATAGTTGGTGGTATGGCAGTAGAAGCTGAACCTTCCTGCCAATATTTTGTTATATTTTGTTGCTGTGTGACAAATGACAGCAGAGGCAGAATCAGACAAATTGACTTTTGACATGGAAGTGTGTATCAAGCGAAAGCTTCATTGAATTCGTCCATGGGGAAAAAATGGCACCCAGTGATGTTCACTGAAGCTTGCTGAATGTTTATGGAGACAGTGAATGTCAGCACACCGAGGCAGTGAGTGGTGAGTTTGAATAGTGCTGACAGTGGATCAACTCCACTGGTGCAAATTACTATGAGTGCAGCATGCAGGCTCTTGTTCGTTGCTGTTGAAAACGTAGAGCTAGTGGTGGTGATTATGTTGAAAAATAGTGTTTGGTAGTTGCGAATTTGCTCTGTCAAATAGTGTCAAATTTTTGCTATTTGTATCTGTTGTAATTTCCATGGAAATACATATAAATCTGAGAAGAGAAAAGAGAATCAGCAGGGATTGCCGTTGTAACCAAAATCCAGGACCATATCCAGCTGAAGGGAGTTCACAGATTAAGATAGAGATGAACTAGGTGTTAGATTAAAATACTTCATTTGAGACTGTTCAAGTATATTTTGCAGCAGACCATCTTGAATGTTATCACGCAGCACATACAGGACAATCAAGCTATCAAATGAAGCCAGCGTGAGCATGTGAAAAACAGATCCTGCCTGATTATCCTGGCCTCCTATGATCAGATGACTTGCTCAGTGGATGAGAAAAAGGCTGAGGTTATTGTATACCTTGATTTTATTATTTGATACTGTTTCTGACAGTATTTTCCTGAAGGAGCTGCCTTTTTTTGGCTTGAGTGGGCGTATATTATTCTGAGTGTTGAACTGGCTGTTGAGTTGTTCAAGCACATACGGATAAGTGAAATGAAGCTGGTGAAGACATTATAAAACAAGGATGAGCAGCTGACGAAACTAGGGTTGTTTAGTCTGGGGAAAATAAAGCTGAGAACAGATCTCATCTCTCTCTGCAACTTCAGAAAAGGAGGTGGTGGGTGATAGGATGTGAAATAACAAACTTTTGGAATTTTTTCGCAGAGAGAGTGGTCAAGCATTGGAACAGACTGTGCTGGGAAGTGGTGGAGTCTGTCCACACCTCTGGAGGTATTAAAGAGGTATGTGGATATAGTAATAAAAAACATGGTTAAATGATGGGACTTCATCGGTTGGGTTGTGGATATACTTGATCTTGAAGGTCTTTTCCAACTTAGATGATTCTGTAACATGTGCATGGATACTTAGTACCCTGCAGTTAATATATGCTCGTGTATGTCTTCGGTAGTTTCTTCACCTAGAATCTTTCTTTCATCCTCATCACTGATTTAAAAATACAGTGCAAAAAAAAATATTTCTCCTTCCTGCTTTTGTCTCTCTCTTATATGTAAGTATATGTGTGTTTGTTATTGTTTCCTGGTTTTGCTCTGTTGGAGAATAAGTAAAGTTTAGAGGATGGATCCAATCCAGTGGTTTGAAGTTCACTCTAGTAAAGTTGTTATTACAAAATCTAATTCTAAAATTGTTCCCCTTGCTTTTTACCCTTATTGGGTATTGAATTTTCAACTGGTCTAGGATCTAGATTTTTTTCTTAACAGTGCAGATTCATGTTGAATTAGAGATCTCATATATATCTCTGCTTTTTTTTTTTATTTTTTTTACCTGGGGTACTACTGCTTCTTCATTATTCCACGCAGAAGAATGGCTTTACAAAAGAGCACAAACAGGTTGAATTAATATTGTCTACCACTGATCTTAGTGCCTTCAGAACCCCTTCTCCATCACTGGAAGGAAAGTCATTCAAAAATCAGAGCATAAATAGCACAGTGAAACATACCTACAACTTGGAACCTTTTCTGAAGCAAAAATTATGTAAGTAAACTAAAAGCTCAAGTCAGTGATTATGAATGAATGCGAGCTTTTGAGTAAATGACAGACTCTGGTAAAGAATTAGTTTTCATTCAGAAAAGCCAATATATAATCTAGTTCCCCAAACAGCAGTCTAATCAGTGTTCTTTCTGATTCTACTTACAAATTTCACAGTGGGCCTAATAACAGTAAAATTTAAGGGGTTTCAATGTTTGTTTTTGTTTTAAACAGGAAATAGTTCTTTTGAAATTATCTAGAACTAGACTTGAACAAACACTTAAAATTGTAACAGTTATTCCTTCCATCTTCCCATTTTCCTTCTATTATGAAAGCTTTTTTTTTTTTTTAATGGAAAAATTTGTGTGTCTCTATGCAATTTGGACTATAACAATGCTGTTCTTAGTGATGTGCTTTGAGCTCAATTCACAACCAAGTGGCGAGACGGACAGTCTTAATGCCTCTGATTTACATGTAAATTGTGATAAGCCAGTGCTTAAGGCACAAAGGCACAAAGGTTCCATTTCATTTATTTTTTATTTTTTTTTTTTTAGGTCAGATTTCAGAACTAATTTAAATGTAGTGAAATTAGTAAATTCTAAACTGATCTCCACGTGGTGAAATAATTACTGATTTTATACAGAGAGTAAAAACGATACTAAGGAATACTTATTATTTTAAGAGTATACTGCTGTCTTCAGGACAAAATGTAATTGTTTTCATCATTGCCTCTGAGGATTATATTGTCCTTATAAGCAGTTGAATTTTTTTGTATTAAGTATGCAAACAGGGGAAGGCTTTTGTTCCTTCAAGAAAACAGGCAACTATTCAATAAATAGCAAAGTGATTCCTCATCTGAATTCAAAATATTGAGCTTATGTAAAAACGAATTATCACATGAAAAAAAGAATCTTTAATGCTGCATAAAAGATTTTGTTCCATTCTGAATCATCAATATAAATGCTTCCTTTGTTTTCAGTAGATGGGGAATGTTTTGGCTAACTTATGTGAAAAATGTAATACACCTATTTCGATACAAAGAAAAGAAAGAAGTAAATGTTATGAGGACTGCTTTAGAAGGGAATTCTGCTCCCAAGAGGTGATCTAGAAAGAAAGAAAACAAACTCCTTAGTAGTCATCTGTATAGACAATGATGCTTGTGTGAAGTTTTATACTCATGTATTACGTGAGTCTCTCTGGGAAGTTAATGTACACGAGAATAGAAGAGAATGTGTTTGTTTCATAGCTGAATTTCTTGGGAAGTTCTAAACTTCAGTCGGATGGGTGTTTGGGAAGTGTCCTTTTACTGCAGTGCCTTATGGCCACCAAATCAAGCAATGATCAAGCAGCCTTGAATCCTTGTAATCAGAAGAAGGAAGCTTGGTTAGAACCAAGCTTAAGTGACTTAGTTCATTTTCCTTAGCTTGTATAGAACTGCAAATGTTAATACAATCTAATAATAAGATTGTTTTAGAAAAAAATAATGTTGGTTTTATATTAAACCACTAAACAAAGGAGTGAAAGGAAAGAGATATTGCAATGTTAGGAACATCAAATATTATCTGAACAAGGACATATTAACTATTTATGTGATAAACTGTAGACAATACTATTGCATCAATAGTATCACTGAACTGCTTGTGGTAAGAGGGTGGCTGGGGATAGTTTTTCCAATATCCAATTCTAAAAAACCCATTATATTAAAAAAAAAAAAAAGTGAAAAGTGAATAAGAGCATTGACATTAATTTTACAACTAGATGGATCAGTAGTTTTGTTATACTTTATACAAGCTGTGTCTTTTTTTCTCTCCCATGAATTGAGTGTATGAGTTTGGTTCTGAGGCTGCAGTTTGAATGTGGGGAGATTTTACACTTGACTAATCTTAAAATGTAGAGTACCATAGGAGTATAGAATATGATAATCTACCAATTTCTTAACCAGTATATATTCACTGCTGTCTCTGAGTTTATATTATACTACAATTTGGAAGTCTTCTTGTACATGATTGTCACTGTATCTCAGAGCTGTCTACATTCTTATATTCAGTGCATTTGAATTATTTGAAGAATAGCATATAGAAAGTAATCGCAGCCAGTGTTTATAGAACATCACAGCTGTGCGAACAGTGCTTAAAAAGCTGGAAAAAAAATCAGAAAAAAAGATAGTTCAGATTAAAATATTTTAAAATATGATTTCAAATAGGATAAAACAAAAAAATTTCAAGTATTATCTTTACAACTGTGAAGTTCACCGTATTTTCAGTGATGGCATACTAAGTTTGCCATGTAACTGTGCCTTAGCTAGCCTGTAGGATTTCCTTTTAGTTATACAGACTGAAAGATGCATGGAGGATAAAGTAGTGACCTATGGATTTTAAAGTACTCAGAAAAATTTTGCATACTAATCTTATTTTTTAACAAATTGAATCTAATTTACTTGCTGCAAGTGGGGATGAGTCACATTAATTTGTCTCTTTTTTAACTAAAAATACCCCACAACACTGATCAACACCGCCATCCTGATTTATATAGTCAACATTATGGATAGGGTCTATATAAGGAAAGGGAAAAATAAAGAAATCAAAAGCAATTTTATAACATCGAACAGAAAAAAATATATATCTTTGAATAGATCTGTAAAGACATCTCATTATGTTTATGGAAAATCCATACAGTTGATAGTGATGTACTGATGAATATGACTACATATATTAATAGAATGTGTATTCAAGGTTGTACCTCATCTTTCCTGTTCTGTGTTGATATCAAGAAATGAGATATTATCTCTTACTCTTCTGTAAAAAACCTATGGAATCCTTTAGAAAACACGGAAGTACTGAATCAACAAGACTCTATCAGCGTACTTACCTTAAGCACACAAAGTCATTCATTGGCTTAGGTGTAGATTTAAGATTATGCAGATGCTTAGTGTTTCACTAAAAGGTTTAAACTTTATACTAAAACAGAGTTAACTTGTGCTGCTTATATGCAATTCTATTCTACCTTGAGTGTGGGGAAAAAAAAAAAAAACAAAAAAAACCTGTGCATTTAAAAATAGTATTGTAAATATTATTTAGAGTTAGAAAAGATGCTCTGAGTACAGATTTCACAACTTTCTGGAAACTGTAACATTACTATTTATTTCTGAGTTTTTTGTCTGTCTCTTATTAATTTTGAGGTAAATAGAAAAAAATACTTCTGTGAAAGCCACTGTCATGACTACTAACAGAAATGGCTTCATTATTCATGGGTTGTCTGCAGAATTATCTTGAGGCATTGAATGGGTGTGAGGGTGTGTTCATTTTCTGTTGCAAACTCCATCTCAGCTACCAGAAAAAAATTAAGGTCAAGAAACTGGTTCATCATGTTTACTCATTCAAGACATCACCAAAATCAAGTTGATGCTAGAACTGGGAACAAGCTTACTTTTCTAATTTGTCTTCATGGGTAATATGCCACCAATCCTTTTCACAGAAACCACTCCAGAGCCACTATTAGTATTTTTACTAGTGTATGGACAGGATAAGGTTAGAGAAGCATATAATATATGTCTAGGTGATGTATATAGTGACTGGATATTGATTACCTCCATATTTTACCTGCTGATGTAGTCATCTTTGTGTTTGATAATTTTTCAAGGACACCTTATCGTTCACGAGAAGCAAGTCGGAGAGCCCTTCTATAGCATTCTGCATCAGCATTTAGAATACCATAATGAGGTTATATGTTACACTATGCTTATGTGCTTTGCTATTAATTTGAAATATTCTCCATGAACATGAAATTAATAGAAGTAAGGACAAACTATTGGGCCACAATCTGGATTAAGCACTTCTTTGTATCATAGAACTCCAGATGAATAATTATTATGCCAGTAATCAGAATAGCATTGAATTCATAATTGCTGCTTTGTTGCTCTGCATATTTTTATCCAGTAATTAGGACTGAGAACTGTTACTTTGTTTTACTTTCAGCATTAGTAATATTACAGGACTTTCAGAGTATGCAAAAGAGAAAGGACATAAAATCAAAGCAAAACTTTCATTAGATGATGATGCAGTTTTGGAAATTTAAGGAGCTTTAATTAACTTTCACACCTTATAGCATAATGTATACCCAAATTCTGTAAAACTTAAGTTTTAAGTTTAGGTGAGTTATTTGAATATTTGCTGTGACCTTCACTTAAATAACTAGTATTTCTTTCTCTATCTGCCAGTGCAATAATTTTAGACCATACAAGTGCCAGTTTAACTTTTCTGGTAGTAGCTGTGTCTGCATCAGCAAGTCATACATTGAAGAAATAGATCAGGAGATCAAAATAGCTGGTGGTTGAGATTACTGCCATTATTATGTGTTCTGCTCTGGGGCTTATTTTGAATTGATTGAGTCTAGCTTCTTGATTCAGATGTCCTTATCACACGTGCAGTCTGAAGTCTTTTGAAGAACTAATGTTTGATTTGGACCCTTATGAACCCTGTACTTGCTAAATTGCATTTGTTTTGTGCGTGACATAGAGTTTAGTTTTCTCCAAAGAAAATCTAGCTAGCACCAGCCTCTCCTCATTGAGCAAATGCTCCAGTCTCCCAACATAATGAATGACCATTCCTCAGCAATGCTGTATCCTTATCTTTATTTTGACAGCAATTTCCTGACTTTGAGTTCTATCATAATCTTAACAAGCTTCCCACTAATTTCTCAATAGAAGAGTATGAAAGATACAATGTGGGATGAGTCCGGTGAAAGGATTATGATGTTAGGAATTAATAGGAATAATGAAAACTACTGCACCCACCCAATACAGAAAAGCACATACTTCATTATCTTAGTAGCTACAATTATCTGCAATATCAAACATCTTGTTTCTTATCAAAGGTCAAACCTTAGTGATGTATTATTAATACAGTTGCCTTTAGTTGGTGAGCTATGTGTGTATTCACAGTTTGAACATCACCCCTCCATTCTCTTCTATCATTAATAACTTAGACTTTTCATGTACCAAATCAACTCTTGACACAATATAGGTTTCTAGAAGGAATAGCAACTTTTTAACTTTTTGGAATTAAATGCACATTTTTAGCATCAGTAATTGGAAACCACAATAGATTCCAGTCCCCATGCTAATAATTCATATAATATTCATATATAACAATATGGTGAACATTTGACACAATCAGTTATGAATATCTATATCACAATCTCTAGAAATCAGATCCTCCTTATATATACTACATCAATGTACAACTAGAAAGTTCTTAGCAAGAGTGAAATAGTAATAAAAAGACAAAGGCAAACACAAAGTAGCATTTTAAAGGAAACATAGTTGAATCTATTATTGTCCAAAATAATTTTCTGCATTAAACACTAGATTTTATGAGAAAGAAGAACTTGAAGTAAAAGGTGTGTACTGTAATTCTACATTTATTTTGTATTAGACTGAAAAAATACACATAGGTAATAAGGAAATTGTGTTCTCCCATCCCACTATGATTAATGTGTACTTAAATTTCTTCAAAAGAATCTCCTAATATGTCCATAAGATGTTTCTGATTTTATTTTATCAAAAGTTAAAAGCAAATTTCAAGCTTACAAGCTCTGTCTTATTTTCTATGACTGGCTTCTGACATGAGCACATGTAGTCCCTGTCTTGTAGTCTTGCATTCTCTATTTACACAGTGGACTTCAAATTGTCTTGCTTCAGGGGATGTTATAATCTCTTTTGATATCCATAAAGTTAGTGGACCTAATCTCATTGAAAGATATTGAACTTCTTAGATGTTCATATCCACCTACTATTTTATAGAGAGATTAGCATTGCTAGACTCATAAAATGTGTTTTTACAACAACAAAATTTGCTAAGCAGCTTGGCTTCATAATGAGAACTTAGCAAGACAGAAATGGTACTCAGCAAATATCGACCTGAACAATAGTTTTTCCCTTGCAGAAATTATGTCATGTGAAAAGAAAAGGAAAGGAGGACCTGATTTCTAGAAAGTTCATAACTGATTGTGTTAAAATCTACATAGAAGTGGAGCATACAGTTCTTATGGTATGCATAAGAGTTGTTCAAGGAGTTAATTATGGATAGGAGTTAATTATCTGTGCATATGCTGCTGATAACAAATAATCAGCTTTAAATTCTCATTTTTAGACCTAATGGTTGCTATTCAATTACTAACATTTATCTATCTGAAAAGCTACTCTTGCAATACTCAGCTTGAATTAAATATCACTACATGAAATTGAATTATGAGAAAGAATAGATCGTCTATATATGTAGAACATCTTGAAATTGAAATTTGTTATTGAAATCATGGTTCTGTAATATGGAAGGTCGTGTTTTTAATATGAACATAGAGAATTTAGTGCTTGCTTATTCAAGTTGCAGTAGTATCTGCATGTATGAACTCATTTAAAAAGGTATGCTAAAAATGTATCTATAATATATAGTTATTAATACCAGATTGTGTTAATGTCTGTGCGTTGCTTCAAAAGTAATGCCTCCTATTTATTTCCATGGGAATTACAACAGATACAGAGGGCACAATAACACTGTTTGGCAGAGCAAATTTTCAGCTACAAAGCGCTATTCTTCCTCATATAGTCAACACCATTAACTCCACGTGTCGCCAGTGATGAGCAAGGTCCTGCATGCCATACTCGTAAAATTTTGCATGGCCACCAGGGATGTAGCTTGTCTTCATGTTTCTGTTGCCACACTGCTGAAACACACCACCCACTGCCTCTCTGTGCTCACAACCACCGTTTGGTCTATGTAAACGTTCAAGGAGCATTGATGAATGTCAGTGGGTATCATTTTTTCTGCTTAGAGGAATTCAGTTATATGCCTGTGCTCGATAATTCACTTCCACATCAGTTACCCCTTTGTCAGACTGCCCCTCTGCTGCCATCTGTTGCATGGCAACAAAATGTAATGAAATATTGGTAGGAATGTTCAACCTCTACTGCCATACCACTAACATCTGCCTCTGATGTTGTGGGCCAACGCAATAAAATCGGAGGAATCAGTTTCAGAGCAGCCCTTGTAGGCAGCACCATACATGCCAGTAGACAAAACCATAAGCAGGTGTACAACTTTAAATTTTCTTTTTTGAATTATTCTTTACCATTTTTCATCACTTTGAAAGACTATATTTTGAAAAATGATCAGCATCTCTAATTCTGTATGCATAAGCAGTTGGGCATGCTAGGGGAAAAACCTATTTCTAGGATTTATGTGTATATACTATCTGAATGTGCTTTGCATTACCGACAGTTACCATGTACCAGAATGACAGTGTGTTTTGCATTCCTATAGGAGATTTGTGCAAGTAGATGGAGGCAGTGGGAGGCCTTATGAAGTTCTAAATGTCTTATGTTGGCGATGTTGAATGTTTCTGGTAACACTATATATTTCTGAAAGTTTTAGAGTCTTTATTTGTAATGACATATTAAGGATTCATTTACTGTTTTCCATCTTACAGATTTATTCTGAATACATTTTTTAAAGGGCACTCAACCTTAACTTTTATTGTATGGAAATAGATTTAGGCCCTGTGAAATACTTGGCTACATAATTTTGGCTTCTACATTCTGGTTTATTTGTATAATCTTTCAAATATGTTCCTCTTTGTTATTAGCTTACTCCTGCCTCTTCGCAGACTTGCATAATCAACCACAAGTTTCAAAGGTTGCAGTTGGTAGTAAGGTCATGGAGATAACAGCCTGAACCAAGAATAGACGAGAAAGTGTGGATAAAATCAACTCTGTGTTCCGATAAGAGAGAAATAACTCACCATTTGTACTATTTACTTGAAGGAATTTACAGACTAGCAGGGAGGAAGATTAGAGAGCTTAGGGAGAATTAGAACCTTGAAAAAAGATGTAAAAGGATGGATGATATACCTCAGGAAGAATATGTCTGTAGCATATAGTCTAGGGAGAGAAACTTACATGGCACTTCATATAGATATGACTGTGTCCTAATCAAGAATAAGGTTTATCTGCTTGTATTCCAACCCAGATGCAAGCTCAACTTCAATACTGTATTAAATTGACTGTGTTGCATCCCAGCTGGAGCTAACTATGATATGTCCTAAGGCAACATGTTTATTAGCAGCTTTTTGGAGTTAGCAAACAACAAATGAACGGTTTCTGTGCTTCGAGCCAGTAATAACGAAAACCTGATAAATTCAAATTCTTAAACTGTGATCATTAAACTGTTTTGTTAAAATTGGTTTTTTGTTGATCTCACTGATGGAGAGATCTCTTTGCCTAGTCCCATCATGTTTATTTGACAAAAACTATGGCTTCTGATAAGACTTAAGGATACAGAGAAACAGGAATTTTAGACAAACATAGTGCTTTATTATTTATTAACCAAGTAGTTTTGTTTCTGTGGGATCATTTAATCCAGAATCACTTTGATAAAGTCGCAAAACTACTATGTTAGTTGTGATCAACAGAATATAAAATTTTTGAGTGCTCATTTCAGACTGACAGACTGGCAATAAAGTTGCCAACTAATATCTGGCTGGTCTTTTGTATGGAATACAACAAATACCTTGAAGTCCTTTTTTGGAGCCAGCAAACAGGATGCCATTATTCTATATCACTTGAGGGGTTTTAGAGGTCAATTAGTGTTTTTGATCTAGCAGTTAAAATAAAAATCAAGATACAGAAAAGGCTACTTACAGTAAATCTGTTGTTGTGGTTATAATTTTTAGTTATTTTAGTCAAAGAATCTGGAGATTTCCTTATATTTGGAAACAGCGTGATACTATTTGACAGCAGTCCACACACCGTGTCTTCTAATGGCAAGAACTCAGTTGTCCATTGAAATAAAGGGCCTTTTTGGTAAAATGTGAGTTTTGCTTTTCCCACTGAAATGGTTGAAAAGTGATTTGAGTATAAAATGGATACACTGACAATGGGAAAGCTTGAGAGAAAGAAAGAATGGATTTCTTCCTAATTAGTCTGAACGTAATAATGTGCAGCACATTAGCAGAGCATGTCTGATTTTTAGAAGAGGGAAAATGAGTGCTCGGCAGAGGAGAAAAGCCTTTCATTAAATAAACCTTTTATTTTCCAACGTCAGTTAAGTTCTGTTGAACAAAACCTTGGACCACTGCTCCAGAGAGCATCAGGTGAACGCCACCAGGCATCATACTGAGGCCAGGGTAAGGGCAACCACAGGGCTGGGACATGGCCAATGACGAGAACTAGGAAGGGCCTGACCAAGGTCTTGAGGGCCTATGCTCATACTGAGTCATGTGCTGGGCAGTGTGGCATGCCAGTGTGTCATATTCAGTCAAATGTGACCATGGGACAGCCAGAACACTGCAAAGGAGACGTGGAGGACAGCTTGCTGGTTCTGCGGGCTTCCTCAGGCAAGCAATGGCCGATCAGGCAGAAGCCAAGGGGGGGTAGCTATCCCCACAGGCATCAGGGACCCAACATGAGGAGCCTGGATGTGGTGTGCATTCATACATATCAACATGATAAAGTATGTATTTCAAAACACACACTTATTGGCTTTTTGGGTGGGTAGGAGCTAGGAGATTTTCCAGTCCCTTCCTGCTGTTTTCTTAGGGAATCACCACAAAGTGTGTTCCACATGATGGCCACCGCTATTGCTTTTAGTGAATACATCTTCGTCTTGGCTTCAGATCAAAATGGATTATTGATTTCAGATTAACAAAAGTAAGAAAATTATATGTGTGAGATACTTTTATTCTTCAAAAAACTTATGAGGACAGTAATTGGATTTGCCTTCCAGACAGGCTTGTAGTATTGATTATGAATCTGAAACTATAATTCAAACAAGGCCAAAACGAATAAAAAGTAGACACATGTTCAGTAACAAATAAATAAATAAATAATCTTCATATGTTAAATGCAAAAATTTTACAACTGTTACATTGACATGTTGTTGTATTACATTTACCTAAGTGGCTTAGCTGCTTTGTGTATAACCTAGTATTCAGGTTAGAGAATTATGGAGTAAACTAAAGAAAGGTAAAACACTTTTTATCACTACCATAACATAAAATGCATCTCAATGACTGTTGTTGTGAAATACTATTTACTACCTTTCTTTTTTTTTTCTGTCATGGATGAAATGGATGTGGGAATGCAATATGATGCAGGATGTTAAAGTAGATCAGTAGATGAATTTTATTCTCTTAGTATGCTACAGAGTTCTGAACAGTCTTTGGGTGAGGCTGTCATGCTTAATGATTTGTTTTCCATTGGTCTCCATTCAAGACTTGAATTTCAGTAACTGAACATCTCAGCATCATAAAATAATCACAACTTGAAAGGAGACACTAAATTACAAGAAAAGGGGGGGGAAAGTTATACATCTTTTCACTTTGATTTCTTTCTTTCTTTACTTTTTTCCTTAATCTCACAAAGAAAAAAAAATCAAAATGTACTATTATTTTTATTAACCAGTTTTTGCAAGTTTGCAACTGATTGTCTCAGCTTGAATTTGTATGTAGTATACAGAATTCTCTTTCTATTCTCAAAGATGAAGTGTTATTTAGAGTAGTTCTCATCCACAGCTTCTTCATGGCTGGATTTATGTGGCAAGAAGATCTTATTTCCCATGGTTATTCAGACAGAAGTTTTCTTTTTATGCCTGGAAAAAGAGAGTTATCCTTCTTTCCTTGATACTGATGCTTTTAGTTTATTCCTATGACAAATAGAAGAAGTTCCCCTGTTCCTAAGAGCTACTGGTGCTTTATATACGTAATAACTGGGTTTAATACACACAAAAAAAGTTATGCACAGTTATCTCAAAATCAGCACTCCCCACAATGGGTACATACACTGCTATTGGTCTTGATTCAGAGTGCAGCAACCATGTAAATGGAGTTGTTAGCACATATGTAAGAAGTGATCTACTTTAAAATAAACATTTTAGTTTTTTGAAACTGCCCTGCAAAACATTTCTTTTCAGTTAGTAATTGTTTAGAGCTCATAAAGTTTGAATGAAAGATAAAATAGATCTTCCTTTTTTCAGCTACTTAACATAACAAGCATTCTTTTTTTTTTCTCCCCTGGATCTAAACTGGAACTTTTGAAGAATCTGATCTTACCTTTCACCCAGAAAGAAGAGGAGAGATAAAAGAACTTTCTCCGTTACCTTCAGGTATGCTACTTCTATGATTATAAAACGTTCCATGTCTAGGTACTGTTATGTCTGAGGTTGTGTATCTGAAAGTATTACTGAATATCTAGTTGCTTAGCATTTCTAGCACTGCAGGAAAATCTGAAGAATTAAACCATGGAAGTGAGATAAAATTAAATTCAATAACTAGAAAAATGAGATAACTTTGTGCTAACTGGCTAAGAATTAATTTCATTTTTTTTTATTGGTCTGCAGGCACTGTATGGTCAAGAATAAGTTAGAACAAATAATATGACGTCTGTGCTAAATGTTCCAGCAATAATAAATGGCATATTACAGAAGAGATATTTTGACAATATTTGAAATACTACAATGAAATAACCGTATTAAACATATCTGTGAAGCTGCTTACAAATGAGGGAATTTTCTCTTGTTGCTATAAAGAAATTGTAATGTTTGAAAAATTGTCTGACATTGAAATTCTTATAATAGGATGTTTTGCATATAAAAAAGTGATGACATGACAGGCTTTTTCACATTGTGGTTGTTTTTAAAAGAATAGTGTTGCAAACCTCCTCCCACAACTCCTCTGCCACCTTATCTAAATTTCTACGGGATAAGCACTCCATAGGAGTACTCCTGTAACCATGGCTTTGAACCCAATTAATCAATGCCGTTAGGGCTTTTGACAACGGTGGAACCCCTGCCTGTTTTCCCAGCATCTTTAGCATACTCACTACTTGCTGCACGGAAGCCATAACGTGAGCTGCTACCCCCTTATCTGCGTGTGCACACCTCATCACGTCGGGGTCACCAATTGTTGCAGACCTCCACGCAATTCCAGCCCAGTCCACAACATCCTTATCAGCACCCATCTCATCTGCACCCCTACCCGGCACAGGGACACGAGAGACACATGCCATAGGGTGTAGCTCAAGTGCCAATTTAATGCTGTGCAACAACTACCTACATACCACACAACCGCCCCATGAACCCGTGACCCATTAAGCACCACCCAGAACCACCCCCTGTAACTACCGCCCACCTAAGCCCATGTACCACCCACACTGATTACTGCCCACAAATAGTAATTCCAAAGTTATTAATTGTCCTTTGTTTCTTTATTGGCAGGTTTTCACAGGCATTTATTTCAACTAGCAATGCAGTTAATTTCCATCTGGTTTATGGTCTGATAGATGAAGGATGTACAAATCAGATAAACATCATTAAAGTAGCATCAGCATCTAATCTATTTAAATAAATTTACCTTACAGTTGCAGATATAACCCTTTACATTGCTGTAAGAATAATGATAAATATAAAAAATATATTATCAAATCAATAATTTGTTTTTGTAACATAATGCCAAATAGAGATATCCACTGAAAATACTGCTTGTAAAAAAAAATAAAAATGCTAAACACAGATTGCAAGGAAAGCCTTGAAAATACTGATTAAAAAAAAAACAAAACTGAACGTCAGAAAACTTTCTTTGCATAAAAGATGTAATGTGTCTGTGAAATATGTAAGAAGAGAGGCAGGATCAGAGGTTTGTCTCTGAGAATACTACCAGTATAAGATACCAGGCAGAGATCTTCAAGATGATATCTTTGACAAAGCATGTCAGTGTTTCCCGTTTTGGTCCTTTGGTCTGAAGGAAATAGTTTTTCAGTAACAAATAATAATAAAGCCCAAGGAGCTTCACTGTTGCTGTACTGATGGTTCTGAAGAAAAGTAGGCATTGAGAAGCGGTGATGAGAAAGAATAATGCCATTTTGTACAAGTATGGCAAAAGCTCCTTCAAAGCAGAGACAGCAAAGAGATAGCATGAACACATTTGTTTTGAATACCTAAAATAAAAGTTTTTTTTGCACAGCTTAGCTGAAATGGAATATAGGCAACCAAACAAATATTAAAATAATTTGATCACAGCAACCTGATGAAAATATAATCTAATCAGTCTGATCTATGACCATTTAGGGGGTAGAATTGAGTACATTTAAGAGAAAAAGCTGAGGACAGATCAAGTCAAAGATGAGGTCTGTACTAAAACTACGTACCTGAATATAAGATTTTAGCTATGTGTTTTCTATCTGATACTGCTGTGTCTACATTAAATATTGTCTGTCCGTATAGTTAAGAAATGGCCGGAATTTCAAGTGAAAATGTATGTCCAATTACAGAAGGAAGAATTTTGGAAATATGAATTAATTTGGTAATTCTTTTTCAAAGGTTGATATCTTAGTGTTTGGAAGTACAGAATTTACTGTTGTCTACTTTTCTTTGAATTATAAACTGTTACATTTTCTCCTCTCTATTTCCGTAAATCTGATTGGGTAGAAAGTTGACTAAGTTCACTTCATAGTTCTGATCACTGATCTCATCAGTACCCTCTCTGCTTGTACTTTTCTAATTTGGGTGAGCCAAAAAAAGACTTAAGACAGAGAATAAAAGCTTATGAAACTTTGAAAACTTAATAGTGTAAATACACCATGAAGGTGCAAAATTGGTCACAGAGGTGCAGTCACTTCGGTGATGAAGGACATTTTTCACCACAGTGAGAAGGGCTCTGTGGTTGTTATACCATTAGTCAGCAAGAATAATGTGTAGGGTATGAAGAAGAGGAGGGAGCTCTGGTTTTGCTAGTCTTTTACTAGTTAGTCAGATCATGTTTAATTCTGGTAGGACTATTCATGTATGGTGGGCAAAGCAGAACTGTTACTGCAGAACTTAATTAGAGTTTGTGGGTGATTTTTTGTAGGACTTAAAAGCTTGAATTGTTATCCATTTTATGTTTTCTACTCATAAACTAAAATGAATGATAGAGATAAACACTCCCAGGAAACATTCATTCTGGCATTTCCTTCCTTGGACAATAATGACAAATATTCTCTACTTCATATAAGATCAGGAAATCACTTGCCTTTAAGCCATCCAATCTAAGGGTATTAATTATGTATTACATCTCATGAACCTTCTAAATTTAGATAGCCTTGGAGGGATTGGTGTGATTTATTAATATACTGACAAATAATTAGCTGAGGAATCTATCATGTATATTTCATCTGTAGCCCAAAACTTCAACTTCTGCTACTTGGGAACATGAAAAATCTATGAGTCTGTCTATCACTTCACCAGTTATTGAAGACTGATTCTTTTTACCATTTTGTATAGATAAAATACAAGGAAAACTGATGTTCTGTTGTTCAAAAGTGATGTTTCAGCACCCCTGAAACTGATGGATGTAAGTAGTGTTACATAGGAGTGAAGGATGCTTTTGAATCAAAGCAATTAAACACTCTTAATAAATGGAAGGCTTGATTAAGCACCTGGTTGTGGTTGCTGGCAAATAATGCACTAATAATGCTGGTTCAACTGCTGTTAAGGGAGCAAAAGAAGCTGTTTTCAGCACTATAGCCTAAAGACTTGTGACTGTTTTTACTGTAGCAGATTTTAAAAGGGTTGCAACTCAACTTCATTAGCATTGTTTTGAACAAAGATTATGGAGTATAGATATTGAAGATTAGATTTCTGAAGTAATTTTAGTAGAGTAGAAAGACTCCTTGAGTAGAAATAATTAGCTACTCTGCAAGCTACTTATTAAAGATATCAGAGTGCACAAAAACTCATGCAAGCCAACACTGTATAAACAATGAAAATTTTAAATTCCTATGCGAAATGAATATGAATATTGCAAAGTTGATTGCAAAAATCAGAAAACGCAGAGCTATTGTTGCTTTTGTGGCCTGCAAAAGTGTGTGTTTCTGTTAACACTGTAATATCTTCCATTCTTTTTTTCTTACTGTATGAAGGACAACATACTACACTATACAATCTCTTTTATCTGCACCTGTATTGTCTGATTTAGTCCTGTCTCATCTTCCTTACCTCTTCTCTCTAGAAAATATATTCCAGCTGTCTGTCATTATTACATTTCCATTTGCTTCCATCAAAGGCAACTACTTAGAAAACCATATTCAGTCTTTTATCAGCAAGTTACGGCACATCGTATCTCTCTGCAGGGATGCAGATGCCTGATGTCCAGGAGTTCTAAGCATGTGGAACACACTCAGTAAAAGTAGGAGCTTCATCCCAGCTTACTGCTGAGCTTTACATTGTCCATCCAGAGCACGCATGCAGGTAAGTTTTTCAAGCTCATAACTTGAGCAAGTATTAGTTGCATCTTAGATATACTTACTTTAAACTGTATGTTTATAAAAGCAGATCTCTTGACAGGCTCATGCAGATTCAGGAAAGAATGACAATTCAAATTTAGAAAAAAAGCCACACATGAAAGAACTAGTATGAGAGATTACTCTAAGTGATTAGTAAAATGGCAGAGGGAGGGAGAAAGATTTTTGCTGATGGTTATTCTTCTTTCATCCCTCTAAAACTTCTTCAATTCTCATGCTCACAACAATTACTAGTGACCATCTTCCGATGCCGTTTTCCAAGCTGCAAATTTCCTGTAGTTGACTATGGCAGCTCTAAATCCAGATGGTAGGCTTTGAAATCCTGGTTCTCATTTGTACTCCAACAAAGTAATTAGCATCCCCTTGCAGCAAAGTGCTGTACAGAAAAAATAATCTCTCTTCACACTGTGTCAGCTATTGCTTCTTGGTCAGAAACACTGTCAGAAAGTATTCAGTCCTTGATAGAAGGTATGAAACTGAAAGATAATTTGTTTTCAAACAAAGTTATAAGGCTCTGATGAACTTTCTCACAGTGTTGCAAAACAAGCAAACAAAAAAACACCAAAAACACCCACCACCACTTCCAAATACAGCTAACTAATGAAAACTAGATCTGGACTGCTACTAATGGTGGTGGGTAACAGAAATTTCCTCCTAAAGAATAGTGGGATCTACTTTAAACTTTTCTGTGAAACAAATGAGCACAAGTTTGGGATTTGACAGTAATTTATCTTCTCTTTCTTGAGAATACTTTAAATGATTTCAAAGCCATTTAAAGTCCTCCATTTCATTTTGCTATTGGCACGCTTGTCCTGTCCATTCACTACTTCTTATTTTGGGGGAAAAAAAAAAAAGGAAAAAAATTGTTGTGGTAAACAAATTCTCTTGGAATGTACAAATTGTGTTGTTGTTGTTTTTTCTGTTTTTAATGACAGCTAATATTTGAAAACTTACCGATGGATAGATATTAATAACACTGGATCTTAGGGGAGTGTTGAAATTATTCTTCCTTTGCTATTTGCTATATAAAACAAACTAGCAGCATTACACAGCCTCTTACATGCAGCATATGCTCCAGCATGTGTTTACTGTCAGGTGTACTAATAGGATTGCTGTTAGCTCAGAGAACCTGTCAGCATTTTGTATCCCTTTTTTTTTGTTTGTTATTATTAAAAAAAAATAATAGAAGGGTAGAGGCTGAGGGGAGGCCTGATGGTGGCTGCAGCTTCTCACAGGGAGCGAAGGGGCAGCACTGAGCTGTGCTCTCTGAGACAGTAACAGGGTTCAAGGGAATGGTATCGAGCTGTGTCAGGGGAGAAGCAGTTGGGCGTTAGGAAGAAAGTTAATAAAGCAGGAAGTGCCTTTCCTGAGAAAAAACAATGTTTAGCAGTATTTTGTGGTGTTCTGGAGGTGTGAGTTTGGATAGAATGGTTCTGAGATTTTCCCCTCCACGATTCCATTTGATAAGTATTCTGTTGATTACTTAGGCCTTTACATGTAATTTTCCTCAGGTTAGGATGGTTTAGTGTTAGTGCTTGTGTTAATAGCTGTACAGGTAAAACTCTTATCAATTGATGTTTTGATTTCCATGCCTGAGGTATCAACAAATACCATTTTTTTTTCTTCATAGATTTTGTCATTCCTTCTGTCCTTTAGTTCCACTGTTTTTTTTTCCTATTGCATGAAACTTAAGATGGCAGATTTTCTTTATCATTCTCCTACATGTATACGATCAGCTTTCAACCTCAGCTCTATCACTCTATTAACCAGGAGATAACTGTATTTAGCTTGCAGCTTTTTTTTTTTTTTTCTCTGATGCCTTTCACAGACTTTGCTAGGAGCACTCCCAGAGCTACTGCCTTTAAATTTTTTCTTGAGTTTCCCCTTTCCTAATACATCCATGAATTTTAAAACACTAGTCTTCATCATACTAATAATTCTTGGCTCATTAGTTTCCAGTTTCCCTTGGTACCCTGTATCCACATACTATATCTTGTCTTACACTGAAATTATACTTATTTCTAAAGTTCTATATAGGCACCATCTTGTTCTGTGTTTATACAGCGTTCATAGAATCACAGAATGGTTTGGATTGGAAGAGACCTTTAAGATCATCTAGTTCCAAACCCTGTACTACAGGCAGGGTTACCTCCCGCTAGACCAAGTTGCTCAAAGCCTCATCCAGTGTGGCCTTGAAATCCTCCAAAGTGTTACTTGCAATGGGATCATAACTAATGACAGAAGTTGCAAGGAGCAGGTAGTATCAGTATATTACTATAATTGGTTATGTGTCATGCTCATGTAAAGAAATCAGAAGTTACATATGTAATACAAAATATGCCATGCTTATTAATGAGTAACAATTAGGTCAGCAAAAATTCTGATAAGAGTGTATGTTGTATGTAGTTCTTTAAGATGTCATTTCTGAAGTGTTTATCTCCATAATGGAAGACTGGTATTCTCATTTAGAATATTTACAAAGCTTATGTAAGACAAAAGTTTTTCTCAGTTCCCAGGTTTTTTATGTATGTATTTACGTAAACTTATTTCAGTCTTCATAAGCCATGATGATCATGTGATTCTTAGTGAAGCTATGTTTTATAACTAGGTGATAACGACAATTAAGACAATCATTTGGAATAATCTTTGCTTTGTTTCTTATAAATGGAATTCTAACTTTGCGATTTGAAGTACTGTATTTTCTAATTAAGAAATAATTTGTAGAAAGAGAGGCATGGCATGTATATGAAGATTCCCACTAAGATTACAAATCAACAAAATAAAATAAAAATCTATTAATTTTTGATGGTTTTGATAAAATGGAGTCTCTGAAATGTGAGGGTCAAAATCAGAAAAGGCCCCAAAATATTTTGAGTCAGAACATCATTCTAATTATGTAAAGGCATTTATTTTTGCTTTATAATTTCAGCATTTCATTGAATATTTGGTTAGCATGACAAAACGATGAGAAGGAAATCCTTATCATTGTCTCATTTTAATTGACACAAAAGACGGTAACAGCAGAAATGCCATCAGGAAGGCAAGCAATCCTATCCGGATAGGAAGGAAACAAGCTGTTTGCATTTTTTCATTTTTTTCATTTTTTTGAACGATGTGACTTAATTGTCCATCTAGCACTATGTGTTGAGGGTGTGTGTCAGTTATTGTTAAGAGTCTGAAAACTTGTTCATCCAAATTTTAATCTTGCATAGTAAATGCATTTGAATAAATAGACCTAAAAACTAAGAGACAGAAGAACTAATTGTGTTAAAGGGTAGGAAACATATAGCTACTTGCAGCAGTTTTCAAGATAATTGAATTCCTGTTGTGATTTTGTATCTTGGATCCCATTTCAAGAATCCACTTCCTTTCAAGAGGGCAAATAAGCCATGTGCTTGCATTCATCTCAGAGCAACAACTTAATTACATTCCATCCCACTGGCTAGAATATGGAAAAAATGGAGACTATAAATGCTTATATTTGTAAATGGGAGTATGCATAAAAGTGAACATGACTTTGAAGTATTTTTTACCCTATGTTATGGAAAGCATTGTATAAATCCATTATGCATAAAAGATAATTTGTTTTACCATTTAATGTATTTTTCCGTGGAATATTAGAAGAATAAATGCAGGGTTTACATTAATTGAGAAAATGTGCATAAATATCACTTTCTGGTTATGAGTGCCCTGTAGGTAATGTAATGTAATATTCAATATTAGCTATTTGCATCTACCGTGATACTAACCTCCATACCTCTAAAAATTTCACCATATCAGAAATTTATTGACTGCCTGTTTTTTTTTTTCAAGGGGAAATTAGACCTCTTTTCTAATATGTCTGTTATCTGTTTGTTGATGTTATTTGTTTAGTTGAAAACCACTTTTGGGATTAGCACTAATATGGGGACTGCTCTGAAAGTGATGCCTCCTAATATATTATGTTTACCCATGACTTCAGGAGTGGATGTTGGTGGTATGGTAGTAAGGGTGCCAGTATTCCATTACATTTTGTTTCCGTGTGACAGATGACAGCAGAGAGACAGTATGACAAGTTGGTGTTTGACATGGACTTGACAGTACTTATGGAGCAGGAGTGTAGAACAGAATTCCTCCAAGAGGGAAAAAGTGGCTCTCACAGACATTCTTCACCACTTGTTGAACATTTATGGAGACCAAATAGTGGGCACAGTGGGGCGATGGATATTGTATTTCAGCAGTGGCAGTAGTGACAGTGTCAGCTCTGCTGGTGCAGATTTTTACGAGCATGGCACGCAAGCTCTTCTTCATGTCTGGTGAAAATACATAGCTAATAGTGATGACTGTGTTGAAAAATAGTGTAACTGAGAACATGCTCTAACAAACTGTGCTTTTTGTATCTGTTGTAGTTTCCCTGGAAGTAAAATAGGAAGCATTGCATTGGAGAGACCTATGTAGACAAAAGCATTTTTTGCTTCTAATTTGCTCTTTCCCCATCCTTATTATTTCATTTGGCCTGAGTAGAAAGCAAAGTTAGACCTCTTAATTGCGTAATTGTTATAAAGGAAGTTTTCATGTCACCAGCTTCAGCTTTTATCTTTGAACATGTGAGAATTCATGATTTTTTTTCTGACATTTTTGAGGCAATGAAGTCTTGAGTTGTGCAATGTGTACAATATCCTTTCCACGTTAAGTCTTAGGATTGCTAAATTAATTTAATTTCATATTATATAAGCAGGAAGAAAAGTATTCTCTGTCAAACAGTATCAGTCTTCAGAGACTTCTGAGGTTTCCGTGGGTAGCATATAAATAGATTATTTTGCACAGGGCACATCTTGGCTGGAGCACATTTACAGTTGCAGCCTGAGTAATACAATATTGTCTTTATTAAAAGAATGCCACGAGGTTTTTATTGAACTAAGAGCGTCAGGCCTCAAGAGTTGTGTAAGTCTGCTTTGGCCAAAGTTGTTTTTGTTGTGTTTTAACAATTGCATGGTGGTTAAGTGACTGCAGCCTCACCTGGATTAGTGTAAGCTCTATGAATAAAGTATACAACTCAGGACAAGGAATATAACTTAGTCAATGTTCAGATCCTTGTTTAGACTACCAATCATCTTTTGATCATAGACTCAAATCAATACATTCGTTTCACCCCCTACCACTGTCCCTTTTTAATTTTATTAGTCTTACTAACTCATTCAACAGCTGACTAGGTTAATGCATTAATGTTTTCGTGGAAAGATGCCAATCACTCAAAAACCTGGCCTGACAAATCACTTGAGATAAATGAAAACATGCTTAAGGAATTTGAATATTAGAAGTACATTTTCAATGAATTCATGTATTTTCTTCTGTGCTCAGGACCAACTCAAATAAACAACAATTGGGTTTGCTAATCTATACCACAGTAACAGAAGCGTCTTTGTATGTAACAGTTCTGCTGCTTGGATCAGTTCTACACGTTAATTTTAGCTATCTTTCAGTAATTACAATTCTGAGACAATTCAGTGTTCTGTTTCATTTTCAGATGCAGGATATATTCTTTACTGTCCCTTCTTTCATTGCTTTTTAACACTGGCTTTCAAAACCTGGTATAGATATGCATCCCTCTCTTGCTCATCCATCATAGAAGAGAGGGATCCTAATTATGAAGTTGAAAAAAGTGAAAAAGAAGCAATCGAAATCGTACTTTATTGCTGCTGTTGACTTTTCCTAACATCTGCCTGTTGCAGAGAAGGCCCCCAACCTCCTTCGAGTCTGACTCAGTAATGAAAGTGTCACTCTGATTTGTTCTTTTATAGGCAATGAATTATCTCCAGAACACATGTATAAGATTTACTGTTGTATATGTCCTCTCCACAGCTGGTCTCTGCAATGCAGTTACTGCTGCTGCTACAGAGGCCAGGTAAGGAGAGGCTAGAAAAGCAATATATTCCTCTCAGAAAGTCAGCAGATATTAGAATGCTCTGGGCTGAGTTCGAGTAGATATTAACTTTTTCGCATGAAATTTTTGAACATAAAAAACCTTTCCCCAAGCTAGAAAATGATTTGTGTCTATTTCCTATGCTTTCTAACCTAAACGTTTTCCTTCCTTTACCAATTTTCAGCGTCCAATAGAGAAAAATAAAAATGCAGAGAGTAATAAGTAAAATCAAAAACAGTCTGAGTTGAAGATTAAGTTGGGTAGCCGTCTATTTCCTATGCTTTCTAACCTAAATGTTTTCCTTCCTTTACCAATTTTCAGCGTCCAATAGAGAAAAATAAAAATGCAGAGAGTAATAAGTAAAATCAAAAACAGTCTGAGTTGAAGATTAAGTTGGGCAGCCCAACAGTAGCACTTCATGGAAGACACCACACCTGCTAGTGATAGAGCAACAGAATACAAAAGCAGACAGGTTTGGTGCTGGGTATTTAACACCTGTGGATCTGCAGTGAAGTGCTGATTAAGGGTTCTCACATCTACAGTCTCAATAGGAAGGTTAAATAAAAGAAATTATTGAAAGATCAAGGTATTTGACATGGCTTTTTAATTTGCCATGCAATGTGAAAGTACTGATGTCACAGTTCTTGACCAGCTGCCTAAGTTGGATCTCTCCTCCACTAAAAAACTCTTCTCCAAAATCCCAAAATAAGCAAACAAAAAACCTTGAGCTTTTTTTGTGGTCTTCAGTGAGCAGAAGTCCTTTTGAGGAAGATGTTTTCAATGGATAGACTATACTTGTACAAATGTGTTTATAAACATTGCATTCAAATCATTTAATTGTGGAAAGATTGTCACTGTCATCATTTTACAGTCACATGAAAAAAAGCTTTATTTTTTTCTATTTCCATTTAAGAAATAACAGATGCTTCAGCAATGAGATCTAAGGATTGTGAATGAGTAAATGTAATGAACAAACATAACACAATTAAAATAAAGACAAACTAACACAATTAAATCTTGCGAGAGTTTTTCTTATCCTTTCCCCAGCATCTTTCTCAATTTTTTGCCTGGTGTCTGCATAGACATAAGATAAAATCAATGTACAATTGCATTACTTTTGATTTTTCTAGGTTGGAACATTTAAGTGAATTTGTTTCCATGAGAACAGATTGCTGAAGAAATCATTCAGCTTACATTTTATCAGACTAATCAATGAACTCTGTATTTCTTTTGCAGGTTAAATATTCTGCATTGACTGAGTTAAGAGATTACACTAAATGAAGCAAGTTTAGGTATATGGCAGATGTCTTCACTTTTATTTCCTTTCATTGTTGATGAGGATTACCTTATGATTTAACCAACATCCTGATTGCAAGGCAAGTACAAGAGAGGTCTAACGGTGTAGTTTTTGAGGAATGCAAGCTCTTTCTTTTGTTTGCCTGAACACAGTACATGCTGGAAATGCAATATTTTTATGTATTTACATTAAAATTCACCACAGAGTGTCTGTAACTTATCATGATTATTCAAAATTTTGGATGCTTAAAAAAAAATAATTCACACTTTTGTACTTGTCTTTTTGCTACTAGTGGACATATGATTTTTTGACATGTTAATATGCAGGAAAATGTTTTTTGATAAAAGGAATGAAGATGACTTCTCCCTATGCTTTTGCTAGCATTGTTTACTGGCAATTCTGCCTTCTGATGATACAGAAATTCCTTGTTGACTGACTTGGAATCCCTGTCCTGTGGGTCCTTCAGGCTTTGGGGTTTGTTCTCACAAGGTATATTTTATATGTTTTCTGTGTAATTTCTGTATGGGAGTTTGTGAGACCTGTTTCCTTCTGAAGCAGTTTTCTTTAGAATTGAAGCACAAAATATACATTTTTATCAGACAGTGTATTAACAGAGGATAAGCTGGAGGTTAAAAACAGCGTCAGATTTTAGTCACAATGGTTGTTTGGAAGCAATAGGAATAGTGTATATGATTTTAATGTGAATTCTAAAACTAAAAGCACATCATAAAACTATATGCATTTTGTAGCTTTAAAACTTATGTACATGGTACGCATGAAATTTCAGGCATTGTAAGGTTAGTAATTTAAAGACTAACAAAACTCACTAGCATTTTAAAGTAACATTGTCAAGTAAATATTCTTGAAAATGTATATTAATCATCAGTGATTATGAGTACAATGGGGATTACTTGAAGTCTGCAGTGTTGTTAATTTTGTACTTTGGTTTGTATCTAGTTTTAATGAACCTCATAATCTTCTAATCCTTGGAGGTAATTGATTATGGTAATTACTAAAATCAACATAAAATCCTAGTAAATAGGGAGCAAATTGAGAAAGAAGTACACTGTAGGTGTCTGCACATTGCAGAGTCCTCACTCCTTGCATAGCATTTTAGTTGCTCTTGGGGTCTGAAATACAACAGCAACCACTATAATATGCTATCAAGTGATTACTGCACTGAATGTAGTTTACAAATTCCCTTACTATGGGGAAAGAAAGGAAAGGTCATGGAGTATTCAACCTATGGACAATGGGGTGTTCATCTGCCTCTGACATCTGTAGATTGGGGAAAGGATTATTTATTTTTATACTTCCTAAAATGTGCATTGTAGCAGTTAAAATAGAATATGCTTTTCTCATGTCTTTTCTCTTTTGAATATGGTAGGTTAAATCTATTGATGAGTAACCTACTGGGTTCAATAGGTACATTTGATTTTCATCCTCTGACTAAAGTTCTACATTTTAATACAATTAATGCAGATAATCTCTTGTCTGCTAATCTCTGTGAGAGATTATCTAATAATCTCTGTGAGAGTAAAACCTGATCTGCTGTTGCACATTATATCAGCACTCTGAAGAGATGTGACATTCAAATGAATAATGAACCTGTTCTAACACTTCTTAGTAGCTTATAGGAATGAGAAAGGGGTAGCACTACGATGTATGTGATAAAGATATGTGCTTTCTCTCTAAATTTCTAAGAACACTGTGGCAAGAAATGTCATATAAAAGTTCTGGCTTTTACTTCAAGAATTGTCCACATGAAAATTTAACAAAATTTGATGACTCATAGAAGTCAAACATTGCATTGCAGTCCATTACATTGCTGGTTTGCTTTACCATATTTAAAGTTTTCTTCAGTGTGCCTATTATTTTTGAAATTCTGTTGCATCTCATTTTAAAGTAAAAGTTACCTAAGCATCATGAGAAAGCAGTTTATAGCATATATTTTGTTATTTTACGTGGAAATTAATAATTAGGGATTTACAACACATCAAAACAAATCTGCATTTTGTACTTACGACTGTATTTTCATTTTAACTTATTTAAAAATATTCATCAGAATTTTGTAATTATCTAAACTAAATTTAATGATTTCTAAGTATGTATCAGAGATGATGTCATTTAGAACTTGATGAGTTACTGCATTGTAGTTTGTAGTGTCTTGTGGAGTTTTGATAAAACTACCCCATATGCTCTCCCATATAATTGAGATATTTAATCACACAGCATAGCAGGTAGTGTGTTCCAAAGGCAAATTTTACTAGAATTGTTTTCCAGGATAGCTTCATGGAAAAGTGTATAGTGTAACACTGACTTCTTACTATGTTTTATAAATTCGGAGATAAAGAGACAAACTTGATGGGTTGAGTAGGGAGCAGGACTGCCTTTGTTCTTTTTACTTTCTAAAAAACATCTAAAAAGGTTTCTCTGCAGTGTTTACACACACAGTGAAGTCACTATGATGTGCGTGGTAATGAATTCTAGGAGACCCTGTTACTGTTGACATTGAAGCCAAGGCTAAAAAGAATACTGGGAAGAAGGGTACAAGCAGCAACTCTGAAAGGAACCGAGGATCCAGAGCTTATGCAGAGTCCTGAACTACCCCATGTTAGCACCTTTTCCACGGGGCAGGGCTGTGCAATCACCTGCACTTGCCCAGAGGCTGAGGAGAAGCAGGACTTGATGTTGTTTTTCCTCTTTTTCCTGCAGTTCCTTGACAGTGAAAAAAGTCTGTGTGAACACACTGTTTGAGTATGATCTGCCAGTTCTGCCGGTCCCCTTGTACTTATTCACTGTGAGATAGCACCTTAAATACTGTGTTTGCTTTTGAGCCCCTCACTACTAGAAGGCTATTAAGGTGCTCAGGTGTGTGCAAAGTGCAACAAAGCTGTTAAAGTGACTAGAAAACAAGACTTCTGAGGATCATCTGAGGAAGCTGGTTGTTTTTTTCTGAAGAAGAGGTGGCTCTAAAGCTGCCAGAAAGGAGATTGCAGGAAAGAGGGTTTGTTTCAGTTTCTTCTCTCAGGTGACAAGTAATAGGTTGTGAAGAAATGGTCTTAGGTTGCACCAAGTGAGGTTTAAGATGGATATTAGGAACAACTCTATAGTGAGGTTGGTCAAGCATTGAAACAGGCTACCCAAAGAAGTTGTAGAGTCCTCCTCCCTGGAGGTATTTAAAAGATGTGTGGATTTGGCACTAAGGGACATGATTTAGTGAAGTGACCTGACATAGGTCAGATTGACTGTTGGACTCAATGGTCGTGAAGGTCTTTTCCAACCTAGATCATTCCATGATTATGTAATCATTTTCTCTACATAATGAACTGAAGCCTGAAGACCTCAGCTCTTAAACTGTAAAATCTGCTAAATGAGATGTTCCCCTTCAAACCATTTATATTTGATACAGTAGATAAACAGAAAGCACATCATCGCAGGGGCAAGATTTTTTTTTTACTTTGGATGGGTTTTTCTGTTCTTCTGTTTTCTGCCAGGAAGTCACTTCATCTCACATATTTTTGCTTTCTGGGGCTGTGTTTGGAAGAAAAACTATGCTACAGAAAAAAATGTCTGAAGCACTATCCTCTGTGCTTGTTCTCCTTGCAGAAACAGGAAATTATGGCAGTGATGGAAGTGGAAACATTGGAGGTATGTCAGGTCCACAACCACTGCAATTAGATGTCTCATGTACGATGGAAATGACTTTGTAAATCTAGCCTGAAATAGATAAGATCCTCTCAACAGAAGTAGAAAAGAAATCTGATCCGGTGTCTATATGGTAAAATGGTAAAAAGAAGGCAGATGCTTACAGTGGTTTTCTGTCTAGTAAATTAACTTGCAATGTTGAGAAATAATACTTTACATTGCAGACACAGGGTCTGGCAGGAACAGAATTGAAGTTGCTGCCGTGTTCCTTCCTCATGTTAGATATGTAGATCCCAAGGCCAAACCTCAGGCAGGCAGGTTGAGGCCAAGTACCATGATGGGCAGCAGCATGACTGCCCTTGGTATTCTAGGTGCACGACTTATTGCCAGAAGTGGTGAATCAAAATACCTGAGGGGGGATGCAGAAAGAACAGAGCCAATCTCAATTGCCAAGTCCAGCATGACTAAAGCTTTTCCCATGGTCTCAGTGAGGGTCAGTCCAAACCCACAGTCCTTTGATGTTCTTGGGGTGACTCTATGAGATCACATACAGCCCTGCTGCTCCCAGCAGTCCCCTTTTTGCTTGGCCTGAATGCACAGTTAGCATAGAGAGTGTAACCATCTACCATTAGCCTGATAGAGTTAAGAGAAAAATACTAAAATGTAAATGTTGGTTATGTCTATTTTAATACAGGCTTGCTTTGGAAAGAGTGGACCTAGGAAGGAAAGCAAGCAATGAACATAATGTCCAAAATATTTATGGTTATCTTTATTCATAGTTTTATGTGGCAAAACACTCAGTGTGGTTTTCTGATTGCTATCTCCAGCTTTTCTCCTGTGGTGCCAGCCAAAGACATTTCAACACTAAAACTTTAATCAGCCTTCATTTTTCACTGGAAAATTTAAATGAAATAAATAATTTGATCATTTTAGTAGTTGCTATTACTCTATCATAGTCTACTTAAGCATTTCAACTTGTCAAAGAATGATGGGTTGTTATGGGTATTTTAATGAACGATCATATTAAAAATACCAAAGTAAAGTAAAACAATGAGTTCAAAATTAAGGGCACTTCATGTTCTTTATTGAATTCCTACAGTTTTGCTTGTATTCACACTTAATGGCTGATGGTTTGTGACAGGAATGCGGAAATCAAGCTGTATTAGTATTCTCAAATACTGGAGATTTACTATTTCCCTTTTCACAGGACTACAACATTGATTTTTACACACACATGCTTGCATGTATGCATACGTAACTATTTATAAAACTTATATGCACATAGCTTAAACATATTACATAGAAGTATGCATATTTGTACTTATGTCTATGTTAGTTGAAGGCAAGGACATCACAGTAAATTGTAGATTGCACATGAACATTGCAGATCATTTCACGTGAACTTCTTGGATCACCTTCAGTATAGTTCAATTAGAAAGATTTACAAGGAACAAATACCATGGGCTACTCTTAAATCAGCTTAAGACTACCTGTTGTATGCTCTTATGTTACTTTATCTTCCCATATTTATGTCCCTAGTTAAAGAGGGTAGGTCAGAAAAGAAAGAAGCTTCTTTTATATAAAAGTGAAGAACTGTATGTGATTAGACAGAATTTTCTATAGGAAATTCAGGTATATAATGATCTATTGAATCCTGAGAGGAAGATTGGTGGAATAAAGTGTATAGTAAACTAATAAAACTAACTAAAAAAAAAATAATTCTTCTTTAGCAGGAGAGACAAAGATATTGTTGTTGATTAATTTGACAGTGTCCAGGACGGCATTTTTGGATTATTTCCACTTCTGACAAATGTAACTTCAAACATGTCAGTGGTTTATGTTACATTTGTTAGAAGTGTTAGGAGTTTTAAAAATGTTTTAGACTGATTTAAGTTGCATCCATATGTGACAGATAAAATGGAGTACTTCATCAAGTTTATATTCAAATATGTAGTAGTAATGGTCAATAACCTCATATTTGGGAGAACAAATGTTGTTTCCCTTTCATCTGTGCACTCCCAGTGAAGGTGTTCTGGAGCATATATAGACCTGGAAAAGTAATGGGGAGGTAAAGAGTCTGAGGTAAAGGCCCAGACATCTCCTTAAGAAAACAAAAATAACTTCCAGGTCCAGGTTTACTTTGAGGTCTCTGGATATAAGAAAATCAGTATGAAAATCCTTGTCTGTGTTAATTCTAAGGAGTGTTGTCTATCATTTTTCTCCCTAATACCTTTGAGTTTCATGAACTGATGAGTTGCAACACTATTTTTCAGGTGATACCTGATAATTGATTCTGATCACCATGGCACATCACATATACCGCTGCTGTTATTGTTAAAAGGTTTCTCTGCTCTTTGCTGGAATGTGTAATCTACTTGGTAATATAAGTTTCCTTGAAACAGTAACAGCAGTTGCAAACTATCCAAAGCAGAACATATAGCTATCTACTGGCTGAGTATCTCCAAGTATTTATGAGTTTGCATAATTGCACTGGAATTTATTTCTCTTCAGGAATTTGAGAACTTACAGAGCTATTAAAGATTTAATACAGCCAGAAATATTGTTATTGCTTTCTACAGGAGTAAGTGTATGCATTTTGTTATTTGCCTTCTTTTCTTATAACGAGTATGTAAATAAGAAATAAATACTGGAAGCTGCACAGTGCTACATCTCCCACACAAAGGAAAGTCATTTTAAAAATAGTTTATCCTTTGGACAAGAAAATGGAGAAACACACAGAATAACGAGGCACTATGGCTATTCAGCTTTCTGATGAAAAGAAACCCATCAAAGGTTTGCCTTTAACAGTTCAGCTGCACTCTTCTGTAGTAAAAGATAAAAATATCAGTTTTGTTCCACAAATTTAGTGAAAAAAATGTGACTTTACTCTTATTGTTACACAGGAGTAGTTAGAAAAGCTTATAGGAGGCAGTGACAATTCATGTACTGAAAGTCTAAGTTACTGGTAACCTGAAGATTTCACCAACTCAAATATATTTTCAGTAACTCAGTAATATTTTTTAGTTTGCTTAGACTGAACTTTGGAAGATTTCAGTAAGTGAGATTTAATGTCAGTTTAATAATATGCTTAGCACATATTGAATACATATACTGAGTAGATCCAGATAAGGAATATTTGTTCTATAGCATTTGAATTTAAAGGAGTCCAAACAAAAACAAATTCTTGAATAGAATGGAAATGAAAGGAAGAAAGAAATGTATGTCCTTGACAACAGTTTATAAGCACAGGTATGTATTTTGTAATTTTTCTTACTGTTTGTTACAGACTACTGGAGTTGGAAAATAGATAATTGTTTACTACAAAATAATTGCTAATGTAACCTGGACTTTCTTAAAAATACATTATACCTTTGACTCTTCAAACTCAGCAAATTTATTTTAAGATTGCCTAGGACTGATTTTTGAGAACTGCAGAGAAATCAAAGCCATATGAGATGCTTACTTTAAACATTAGTGTTAGAAATTTAAAGTTAACAATCTAGGGGAATAAAGAAGAAACTTCATGTTTAATTTCTTGATGTTATTTCATTGTCAAGTAGTATCTTCCTAAGTAAGCTGGAAAAAATACAGTCTTAATGAAAGTACTGCAGAATATGAGTTTGCTAAATAAACACGATTTTCAGAAAGCAACTTATTTATTCATTATCAGGAAAGAGGGAAGACACTAATATTTCAAATGAAAGTTAATAACTATTATTACTTAATAAGAAACATTTTATTGTCCGTGCAGGTGGTATACTGCTACAACTACTGGGAGAATGTGGAATAAAGAAGTAAGGATATAATTTGAAGATAATTTAAAAAAAAAAAACAAAAAAGATTATAATAAACTGGAAGAATGTCTTAAAGATTAACAAGATTCATATCATCAAGGAGGAAGGCAGAGTAGTATGCTTAAATATAATCAGTTAAGAAATAACCAGAAGTTGGGTATCCCTCAGGGATCTGTACTGGGACTGATGCTACTTAATACTTCATCAGTAATATAGACACTGGGATGGAGTGCACCCTCAGCAAGTTTATGGATGACTCCAAGCTGTGTGCTACAGTTGACACGCTTTAGGTATGGGATACCATCCAGAGAGATCTAGACAGTCTTTAGCAATGTGCTCAGGGGAAGACTATGAGGTTCAACAAAATCAAGTGCAAGGTCTTGCACCTGGGTTTGGTAAACCCCGCTATCAGTACAAGTTGGAGGATGTAAGGATAAAGCACAGCCCTGCTGCAAAGGACTTATGGGTGGATAGTAAGCTGGCAAGAGCCAGCAGTGTCCCCTCACAACCCAGAAAGCCAGCCATATCTGGGTTGCATCAAAAGAAGCATCACCAGCAGGTGATCCTGCCCCTCTACTCTGTGCTGGTGAGACCTCACCTGGAGTACTGTGTCCAGATGTGTAGTCCTCAGTATAAGAGAGACGTAGGCTTGTTGGAGTGTGTTCAGAGGAGAGCCACAAACTGATGCAAGGGATGAAACACCTCCCCTGTGAGGACAAGCAGAGAGAGCGGGAGCTGTTCAGCCTAGAGAAGAGATGGCTCCAGGAAGACCTGATAGTGGTTTTTCAGTATTTAAAGGGGGTTTAGAAAAGGAGGGGGCAGACTTCAGCATGGTCTTTTGTGATAGGATAAAGGGAAATGGTTTCAAATTGAAAAGGAAGATTTAGATTAGATATAAGAAAGAAGTTTATTACAATAAGGGTGGTGAAGCACTGGAATAGGTTGCCTGGAGAGGTGGTGGATGCCTCCTCCCTGGAGACATCCAAGGTCAGGCTGGCTGGGGCTCTGAGCAACCAGTCTGTAAGTCCTTGTTCATTGCAGGGGAGTGGGACTAGATTACCTTTAATGGTCTCTTCCAAAACAAACAGTTCAATGATTGTATGAAGGAAATGAACAGATTCTTCTCATATGTATGGTTCTCACTATTTAGCACTTAGCATGAGTTATGTTTATTCATTGATTTATTTACTGCTACGTCAAAACAAATACATAGCTAGATGGCTACTGTAGATTGTTGGGAAACAGCTACCAGAGACAGCATTGAAAAGTAAAACTATTTCCTAAGCCTCTAGGTGTTTATCAAAATGGTCATAAAAAAAAAAACAAGAAAGAAGTAGCTGGTAGTTATAAGTAACAGTGAATAAAAATTAAGTTACCTGGTAATTATTTTTTATACATTAGTTGACCCTCTGAAGACCTCATAACTTAGTGTCTTGTGATCTCATTGGTTTATTCTAACCTAATAAAAATTTAACAGAAAGTTATTTCCAACTCTAAGGAAAAATTTCAGCTGTGGATAAGACTTCCAAGCAGAAAAGAATTTGGAAAGAGAGTGCAAACTATCATCCTTAAAGGAAAAGGGAAAAAAAAGTATTTTTATTTTATGAATAGAAAATCTTCCATTTAGAACACTTAGTTTGCTCTTGAACAATATCTGGAAGAATATTAATGAGAGAAGGAACAAAAAGAAAATAAATATATATGTATATATTATAATATCCCCTTAACGAACATGAAACCACAGGAGAAAAAAAAACTGTAATGGGCACAATTCACATTATGATAATAGCCTGAAATTGTATGTAAGATCTAAAAACCATATAGATTCAGTGTAGTGAGTTGAGATTTTGTATATCTCAGATGGTACAGTTATCCTTAAAGTGCTGCTTAAAGAATTAGAGGTATTTTTCCTGTTGGAAACTCTTTGCAATATTTCAGATGAAATCTTTCTTTTAAACATTACAGTCACCTAGAAAGAAAGGATAGAACCATTTTGTTTCATGTTGGCCTAGTAGGCTGTGGATTTATGGTCATGATTAAACTGTGCTCTAGTGAGACAATATGTCACAAATATTGGATTATTTTGTTATTTTCTGACCATCAGCCTGACGCCTGCTACTATCTAGTGCCCTTCAGCCTATACTCTATACAGGTTGAAATAAGCCTGTGCTTATTTTGTGACATAATTGAAAAAAGTAGTAAAACGTTTATAAGAAAATCTAGACATTTGCTCTTACGCAAAGAAAAAATGTTAGTTTAGGTGGAAAGATACCACAGTATTTTAGAAATTCATTTTGAAGAAACCACATTTTGGAGAACTTTTGTCCATGACTGCAATTTATTACTGCATATACTGCATCAGAGTGCAAGCTATGTGTCTGCAGTTTAATCACCTTTAAAGAGATGAAGAGCAGTAATTTTATTTTCAGAGGGGAAAGATGAGAAACGAATCTATCAAAATTTGTTCTGTGAATTCAGAGCACAGGGGGGTGTATTTTCAAAACAGAAACTGATTTGTTTCTGAGAAGCAAATTCTGTTATTGTTTAACAGAATTTGAAGGCAGAATTGCCATAAATTGACTGAACACTTACTCCGCAGCAATTTTTTGCAACTGAGGAAAAAGGTTGGCAAAACAATTTATTTCTGTGAGGTTTTTTTTAGTGAATTCAGCACGTGTCCCAGAAAAGGGCATTTATCTCTCGTTTTGAAAGCATATTCTTTCTCCAACCTGCTTGCTCTGAGCTAAAACACTAAATTAGAGTGAGTTATTTCAGCCCAACCCTAGGCTTAATTTTACTTTTGGTGAAGAAAGTTGGACTCCTAAAATCAGTGGGGAAAAGAGGAAGGACAGTAATTTGTGTAGAGGTACAACAATAAACACATGCACTTTTTTTCCCCCATATCTGAAGTGTAAGGCATAACAGAATGATTTAAACTCGCATTCACCCAGAATGATTTTTTTCTGTTCTGTATCGTACTCTTGTGCTGAGCCTTCACATCTTATCCTGGGTTTAATATATCCTGGGTGCATTAATTTAATAATTTTAGAGTGCTTTCAAAACTCTAAGGCTTGTTATTTTATTACAAGGAGTTTCTAACTTAGGCAGAATACTGAAGAAATTTTGTCAACATTGCCTGATTACTTTCTGGGGAAAAAGGAATTATTGAGACCTAGGTATGGTCCATGGCTGAGCAAAGAACTCTGTAATTAGGTGTGGGGCCAGGAGCTGGATTCTGATACTTCAGGGTCCCTTCCAACTTGGCATATTCTATGATTCTGTGATTCTGTGCTTAGCCTATACATGCCTTACATGCCTGTCTTGCATAGGCTGCTGGTTTGAAACTCCTTGTATCCTCACCTGAGGGGGCCTTCCTAATACAAAACACTTACAAAGAGACAGAAAATCCCAAAGCACTTGTTAGAGAGCAGCACAGATCACTGAAATATCTCTGTGTTTTCTGTTTTAAAGGTTTGGGTTCTCTGTGTTTTCTGTTTTAAAGGTTTGGGTTGTTTTTGTTTATTTGTTTGTTTTGTTGGTTTTTTTTTGTTTGTTTAATTATAAATGGAAATTTTGGCTGTTTCTGGATAATTTTCATCACAGAAGGTTTGGAAGTGTGCAAAATTTAGGGATGCGGATTTTGAAATATGAATGGAATGCTGCCTCTTTCAGTTTTTTTGATCAAAAGCTCAACTTCTTTTTTTTTGTGTACAGTGTTTTACAAAAAACAAGACATTTGATGCTGGGCACTCAAATGGACTCGTCCAGACTGGCAAAATATCTCTGGTAAAATGTACATGGTATTTCACTGCCCCTTAGGCCTTTCCATATTCATATTCTTTGCAGTATTTTCAATGCTACTGTTATTGCTTCACTAAAGCAAACTGCCTTTCCCATAGAAATATTTGTTTGGCTGATCATCGTTTCAGAACAGGGACTGTCTTTCCAAAATGCACGTAAAAGTGCATTCTGAAATATCTGAGAGAAGTTCTAATCTCGTCCAGTTTCTAACCAGAAAGACTGTGTGGATGGAAAGTTTTAGGATGCATTTTCAGCAGTTTTGAACAAAACTAACAGGGTTTCACAGAGTTCCTTGCTTATAGAAAGACTTGCAGAACTAGATAACTGCTTAAACTTGGAAATGCAGCAAGCATGGAAAATAAACCAACAAACACAATCAATAAACCTTCCAAAGACATTTGTTTTTTGAAATATGTTTGCTAAGTTTTGGATGAGAAATTTTGTAATGGTCTTGTTACATTGGTAACAGTGGTCAGACAGGTGACAGATTTTCAGACAAAACCTGTAGGTTTCTGAGAGGAGTTTGATGACATGATGGCCTTGTGGCCTCCTGAGGAACAATCTCAAACACTCCAACCTCCTGTTCTTGATTCTGAACACCTATCCAACATTAACACATATTCTTTGCAGAGAGAGAATAAAGAAGAGAAAAATGTAAACATCTGAATGAATAAATAAATGAGTATTTATTTGAATATTTATATATGAGATGTATTAACTAAAAAAGGGATTTAATTGGATTGCTTTTGTGAGCTTATAATTAGCAGATTTTTATTTATGACAGAAATACCCATCCTTAGCAAATATGCAGAGATATACAATAGGTAGGGATCAGGGCCTTTTTAATAGGTTCTGACTTTATAATTTCTAAGAGACAAAAATCTTTAGGCCAGACTCTGCTCTCAGTTGCTAGAGCACACTGGAACGCACTTTTAATGTATCTTGTCAGTTTTATTTTCCCTTAACCCTCCTATTTGCACATTTGGAAAGATTTTATGACAAAACAGTCTCTGGCAATTTTGAATGTGGTTAAATATTACTTTTTATAATATAAAGTGGAAGCATAAAATAATCCCTTAGAGGCTGCAGTGTATTTCTTCATAAGTGTTTCCTTGCTTAGCATGGGGCCAGAAGTTTATCGCTATTTCTTTGCTTACAAATAAAGAAACATATTTAACATATTTTAAACAGGTAAAGAACATAATAAAATTTATTCTGTAACAAACATCTCTTCCCCAAGAAAAAGAAAGATGTTTTCCATATTTGTGTGTAAGAAAAGAAGTTGTGTTTGTGATCTGTTAACCTTGCCATCTTGTCTTTAAATATTTGTTCTCATTAAATCCTTGTCATGTCATGATGTCAAAAGACAGAAAATGTCTAGAGAAAAGCTTTCATCTTCCAACAAGTAGATGGAAAACTGTGAAATGTCAGGCTGGCTTCAACTTTGTTTATTGCTTTTCTGTTGATTCTAGTGCACCCAACAAGAGATCTGTTAGAACTCTCAAACCCTTATCTACCAGTAGTAGCCCTGGATAAGGCATTGAATACTGCAGCTAACCTAGAATCTTGCTACTCTTTAACAAAAATGTTAAGATATCTCTATCCAAATGTGCTTTTTTCTGCCTCCTATTTTGGCACTGTACTTCTCTTAAGCCTAGTTCTCTCGAGTAATTTTGAAAGTACTAAAGTGACAATTTTATTCCATTTTCTATTTTGGACACAAACTATGGAAAGAGAGGAGAAAAAAAAAAAGAGAAATAGGTGAATTAGGTCAGGCTGACCTAATCTTTTAACTCTGATATCATTCTGCACTGCAGCCCAGATTGTAGTTCCAGTTGTGTTTCTTGGTTATATGATGTAAATTAGAAGTGGAGAAAGGTTTTATCACAGACTATTAAATTGTTCTTATTGAAGACAGAAGCACCTGTTTAAAAAACCACCAGAGGTAAACTGCAGGGAGAATAAAATACATGTTGCTTTTTATTACCTGTTGCTTTGATATTGTTACATTATCTAGACCATAGTAGTGGAAAGAGGATTAGCTGAGAATGTAATCTGAATTAGTGGAGGAACCAAGTTTTAATCCCAGCCTGATGACACTCCTTTGGAAGGTGCTTTAAAGACGAACTAAAATCCATCCATAACCAGAGAATCAAATTTATAATTCTTTGTGTGCTTCATTGATATTGCTGACACTGAAATAATGTGTTTAGATATTTAAATCTCTTGTTTCAACAATGAGAATACTCTTCTGTCTAGATAAAGAAATAAATTGTCATTAAACTCATATTTTTGTTCTTAATACAATGTTTCTTCTGTACTAGAAAAAAAAATTGTGAGAAGTGTTAAGGCAGTTTTCAGAGAAAGACAAGAAAAAGAAAAACAAAAGAAAGGTGTTTGAGGTCAAGTGCAAATGAGTTGTCAATGGATATGCTTCTTCTTAATCTAATAGTATTCTGGAACAGAAACCGGATTGTAACAGATTTCACAAGGGAAAGTTTGATGACTGTTGTGGGAATTCCAGTCATTGCTTGTTTAATTTGCTATTATTCACTTGATATTTCATGCATCTGATTTCCCAATATCTAAAATCTATATAATAAGTTCTCACTGTTGTGAAAGTGTATCAAAAGCTATATATAAGCAAGTTATCCAGTCCCTTTGTGTTACAACAAGAGCTCATTTTCCTTCTAGGTTTGCCTTTACATATAGAATTGCCAGACTCAGACCACTGTGTGGAACATTTGGTTACTACTTTATATGCTAAGTAAATGTTCTGAGGTTTTTGTGTAGGAGAAACTGTGACCAGTTGTTTTAGGCCATCAAGGCACCTAATTTGACTACAAATTTCAATTCATGTTTCATTGGAACTCAGTTAGAAAGAATTGTATCAAAATATATGAGTCTAATTTAGGTTTTTGCCATGCTCTGATTTGACATGGAATGCATTTGTGTGTAGAAAACAGATAAGCTTCATTTTTAAGACAAGCTTAAGGAAGGTTATGCTACGCTCTAGAATATAATTAGATTTATTTAGTTTAATGTGTTTTCTGGTTTTGGTTCCTGCAAATAACTGATAAACTAAATAGGCTGAAGGTGTTTTTATTCTGAAATGAACTGTAGCCATTTAGTTTTTCCAAAGGCAGCTATTTCACTTAACATTCACGCCCTTATCTTACCCAAAACCATCATTAAATGAAAGAAAGTACTTTATTTTGGTGTACTTGCCATTGTCTTGAAATCAATTTAAAATTGACAAATTAAAGTTCACTTGAATGTTAGATAAAGGATTTTGCTGATTCTTATGTTTGCTGGTTGGGTTTCCCCAGGCCTAGTGACTAATGGACACAATGTCAAACCAGCAGAAGCCCCTGAAGTACCAGTGAGCTTTTAATGTTCATTCCTAATGGCACAGATTGGCAAAAAGGGAAAATGAATAAAACTAGTGTATAGTCAAGGGAAACCACATCTAATACTTTCTAATGTTCCTGCCTTTACTCATAAAACTTCTCTCTGACCCTTAAGAGGCTCACACCACTTCTGATGCAAGAGCTTTTTTTCTGTAAAATGCTTACCATCTGAGAGAGCCTTGCTATATTTCTCTGCCTCATTGACTCTTTCTCTTTTTAAAAATTGTCATGGAAAAAAGGCTAACGTTTTCTCCCCAAGCAGCTTCATTCCTCTCTCATGGCCCTTTCTTGTCTCTGTAAATAAAAGGTGCTACATTAAATAAAAATATACTGCAAGCAAAGCATAGTAAAAAAAAATGCAATTCAGCGTAAAACTGAATGCCCCCAAATAATTTTTCTCTGCTTATTTTTCTTTGACAATATTCCTAATAGGAATTTCAATGAAAAATACTCATTCGTTTCCTAACGTTCCCAGATGGAATTAATTGTAGCAGTGGATTCATATTTTCCTTAAGGCTATCTGGGAGCAGAAGAGGGAAAGGTGGTAATATTAAACTTTAGATATTAGATTTTTTTTTTCTCTCTTTATGTAAATTTAAGAATTCTTTCCAGATATTAGAATTTCATTTAATTTTAATTAAAATTTAAAGAAGACTCTCATTGAAGTAAAGGCATATTCTACACCTTGTAAAAGGCTGGGTCCCAAAGGAATTAACTGTTGCACTCAGATGCTGTTTCCCTAGGCCTGAGAATAAACTCAGACACCAAATTAGCTGTAAAATGAAGAGTTCTATGCTAGGTCTGCCTCTTTTATAACTGGTCTTGAAGATCTTTTTCTTACAAGGAATTGAAAGTGAGCAATCAATTGAAGTAATTTCTAGTGAAGTGTGTTAGCAAGGTTATGTCTGGTTGTAACAACAATTTGCAGAATGATTAGCAGATGCATACTAATTATTGAGGAAGTCCTTGATTTCCTGAAAACACTAATTCTTTGTTCAGATTGTGTGATGTCTTTGTTTCATCTCTGGTGAAGAAGCTTTTTGCATACATTCTGTTTACACCTAACAGAAAATTCAGGGAAATATCCTGGTGATACCTTCTTTGAATATCAATCAAGTGTAACTCTAGCTATATTACACAAAATTCTTGTTTCATTTCCTTCTTCTCCCCCCCCCCCCAAAAAAAATATTTTTCAAAGTGTATTCCAGAAGTCTGTATAATAGCATGTTTTGAAGTAAAATGGTATAATTTGTGTGTATGGACAAGTTCCATTTAGATACTGATTTCTACTCAAAAAGAATTGTATGAGAATACAGTTTGCAAAAAAAGACAATGAATAAATTGTGCTACAGTCCAGAGGCTCTTTGCATTCCAGTTTTAAGGAGTGCTGGGGAAGTTACTGGGTTAATTATGCAAATATTTAATCTGGAGAGCCCTAGATAAGGTTCTGTGAGTGATGGTAGCATCCTTGCTGCTGTGTCAGAATTCATATTCTGATTCTAAATGCAGCTGAAGTGCTGTGTGATGTGGTTACTTACAGGCAAAAGGGATCCCTTCTGTGTGACAAATGAAACACTGAGATACACACAAAGGCATGTATGAGGCATTATTTTCTCGTTTTGAATGTCCTGGTCTTGGCAGTGTGAAAAAAAGACTCATTATTTGTCACCAGTCATGACAGTGCAGAAAAGCACGTGGCCATAAGAAACAGAAAATACATTACTGTGAAGTTTGTTTACGTGAATTACACAGTGAATAGTGTACTCCCCTTTAGCAATGAAGTGAGTCTGTCAGGAGAGAAGTGAAGACAAACAAAAGACTATTTTAAATGTGTTATTTGTTAAAAATGGATGCTGACAGCTGAAGTAGTGATGTTTGCATTTAGGTGCCCTGTGGCCAGATTGTAATTTTTCCTGATAATAATCAGGAAATGTCAGTATCAGCATTAGGCTTTTACTATGCTTGTGTGGATTTTTCTTGTATTTAGAATATATGGCTCTAGATGTTATGAGTTTTACTGGCTTTTCTGAACATGGAATGTGACAGCCTTAAGAGTCTTATGTCTGTTTGACAATGCCCCAATGAAACAAAAGGAAAACATATGCACTTTAATAATGTGTTTTTGTTGTTTTTGTTATTTGTTTGTTTTCCCCCTGCAGATAGCTAAACCAAAGACTTCTGAAAAACTGGATTTGGATCTGTTGTTTATTGATGACTCACAGTTCTCACTCACCTCCCTCTACAGGGACATTCTTCAAGTCATTTTGGATTAATTTTCAGCATTTCTGTCAATAGTTATAGTGTTTTCCATAACCTCATAAATGCAGAACTTGAGAACTGGCAGGGACCAGCTCTGGTAATCCTTATATATTACTGAATATCACCACTGAGGAACATTGTCATCTACAACAGATGAGATAATCCTAGCAAGCGCCATGTTGCAAGGTGCTAATTGACATAATAAACAACAGAATATATCTGTCAAACTGTGTTTGTGGGTAAATGGGATCTAATTAAATTAGCAATAAAACATAAGGCCTGTAAAACTTTGTGTTCTTTTTGTGCTTGTTGTAGTTGTTTCTCCTAGAGTTATTTCCTTAAGCAAAGAAATCACTTTCATATCTGTTCCTCTAACAGATAACAAAATGAAAGTGGCGATGTAACCATCAGTCACTGAATAGTGCTGAGAAAGACACTGGTTTAAAGAATCTGGTCTCCCAGCTATATTTGAGTTGAATTGGCCTTGTAGATCAAAAAGGTAGTGCCAGATTAGTGAACTGTTTTATACTAGTTGATTAAATGAAGAAAGTAATGTTTACTTCTGATATTGTTAAGATACCTTCTGAGTGAATCTCTGAATACAGTGCGTTCCCTACTGCAAATTAAATAAGGTTTACCAGGAAATTCAAAGTACGTTTTTTATGAGATAAGAGGATATAGTGGTGGAATGTATATTGGGGGATTTAAAAGTAATTAAATGTATTTATTTCTGGCATTTTTCTTTCTGCTTCTCTAACTTTTTTTTTTTCTTGTACAGCAATAATAACGTTTTTTTTACTCCTACTTACTTTCTGCTCAGCAGTAAAAACAACAATTAGGTAATTAAAATAATAGAGGAAAGCTAAAGTAAAACTTGATTTGTATATATGTACTGATTTCCTTTAAACTTTTTATCTATAACACCTGAAACGCTAATGTCCTTGAGAACAGTGTATCATTTCCTCTATTATTTCCCAAACCACTATATGTAAAATTTTTCATGGTAAAAAGTAGGAAGATATGTTTAGTTTTTATTAAAATGTCATCAACGATGACCTATATGTTCTCTTACACAAAAGTGTGACACCTTTCCTCTTTTAAAAAAGACTGGCTCCACTATAATGCTTTTTACAAAAAAAACTGACAGGACTACATCCAGAAACTTTTCAGAGTAGGTGTATAAAACGGTGGAATTCTATAACAACTTAAGAGATTATAAGAGTATAAAATTAGTATTTATTTCGGATGTGTTTAAAATAAGAAAATGAATCTCCATCCAAACCATGAAGAAATACTAACTCCTTACTAGATAGTGAGGGGATGAATGGGATGAAGGGGATGAATGCTCCTCTTTCCAAGAACGTTTCTACCTTGTGCTATTATTTATGTTTAGAAACATTGAAAGTGCTGTGACTTGCATATGACCATGTATGTACACTGGAATTTCAATAGCTTGATACAGCCTTGATTAGAGACCTACTGAGATGTTTAAAAGCAGAGTCAAGTTGTTGAATGTCAAACTGTAGTAAAAACAATATGAAGTACCTACTCTGTACAAATATGCCTTTCAAATACCTAAATTTCTTTGAAAATATGACTCCTTTTTTATCTCCTCAGTAAGAAAAATTTGCCTTACAGCAGGAGTAACAAAGTGAAATTTTATGGTCTGTAATAATAGAGAGGTCAGGCTAGATGATTATTCTGACTTCAAAAACCTATCTACTCCTCTGAATGAGGAAGGTGAGGTAAGTTGTATTTTCCAGTTTCAGGCTTTCTTCTTTATTTTCTTTATTCACACATTTTCTCTGTGTCCCCAGTTCTGGGACATGCTTCTTTTTTTTGTGGTATATAAATCACAAGACAAAAGCCATCAGAGATGGTAAAGATCTACTTAATCATTTACTCAGATCCTGCCAAATAGAATACAGTTCAAATATAGATGATATTTCAGATATTAATCTGATTAAGCTGAATAATACCACACTTGTTCTTAGCCGAGGGGCCTATATCTTTTAGTAAGTAATTTCTAGCTTCTATCACAGTCTATTTTAATCATCAATATTATTCTTGCCCTGGAGGGATGCCCTCCAAACCTCCTTCAGCTTGGCACTCTTGGCCATAACAATTCCCATTCCATTAAACCAGCCCATTTAAATGGAGAAGTTACCTCAGTTCAGTTCTAGAGGATTATTGCAGCAGTCACATCTACAGAGATTTATAAAGTCACTTGTTTTTTTTATCTCCAGTGCCTCCTGGACTTTTAGCTTCTCAATTAATAATCTTTTCATTAGAGTTTACACTGGGATAAAAAAACAGAGGTGCTGTTCTCACAGAAATAATTATTTCACGCTGTACCGTTATATAGTGCTGAGACTAAAAATAAATAAATAAATGAATAAATTTGGTGACATATCCTCATGCATCATCAATGGAAAGGGCATGAAAAGCATAACTATAAGAAAAGCATTGTGAAAAAAAAGAGCACTGCAAAACATTCCCTCCTTCTATATTACAAGCAAAAAGTGCAAGAAAGGCCAAGAAAAACCAGAAAAAATACAATGCCTTCATAAAAGCTTTTCTAAGAACTAACAGAAATATATGGCATAGTAAACCTAATAAAGATTTCTGAAAATTGGGAAGCTTTTAGAGACGCTTTTTATTACAAAAGGACAATGGTAGGAAAAGTTTTGTTCAAGCAACAGAAGGAGATATCACATAGTGGTTTTCCTCATTTTTGGCAAGAACTCAGAGAATAGGTTTAATGAAGAAAAAAGTCTTTGATTTCTAGAAGATCCTGAGCCCCCCAAAAAGTGTTCAAGAAGTACAGTTATTATATATATATATTCATTGTACGCACACACAAGCACACACAAATTTATTATATAATTAGAAACCTTGTGAACATTCTGTTATGAACTATCTAGAGCAGATCATCCAGGAAAACAGGTCCACACCCATAGCTCTAGTACTCAGGGGTCTATCTTCCTTTTCCCTTTCAGTGGGTCAGGGGAAAACCTCCTGACACCTGGAGGCTGTCAGGACAGAAGGAAATAATGCTAACATAGTCACAAATGTTACAATTTTTTCTTTTGCAAATATGAATATATTTATAATGATTTGCAGTAAACTAATGATCATATAAAACAAATATCACTTTACTTCCATTTAGTGCTTTCAACTGTAGTTAAAAATACACAATCCTACAGTCTATAGAAAAAGAAAGAACTTAAAAGAAGCTTCTATGAACAGCAGACAGCTTCTCTTCACTGATTCAGTACAGAAAAAGGAACCTTTTTGTGACTTTTTTCTTCTGTAATTAGTTTTTTTGTTACTGCATCACTGATTGTAGATGCATGTCATTCTCTCAGCTGTTATTGATTTATGCTGTAGAATAGTTGGTGAGAAAGCCATAAATTCTGTTTTCTGTCTTATTGAAGAATAAATGAACCTATTTTACTGTATGGCCTGCAGCCCTAAGGATTAACTTGTCCTGTCATTTAACCCAAAATAACATTATGAACCTTCCCTAGCAAAGGGAAAAACAAAAACAGGCAAACAAACAAAAACCAACCAGTTATCTAACACAAAAACAAAAGAAACAGCAAATGAAAATCTTACATATAAATTATACAGGAAAAAAAGTGTCATATCCAGCTTAGTTGCTATTCCTCTTCTTTATTATCTGTATCAAATATCTTGCTGGCAACTCTTGGTCAAATTTTACAGTTCACTTCCACATTCATGGTAATTTAATTTATTTAAGATTAAGATGGTGCTGGCCAACGCTGGGGGGACGCAGTTTTGCCCTGAAGAACCAAATTAAGCTGTGCTGCACATCAGCCATACTATTCTCCTCAGAAATCCATTGCAGATTTATTCTTTATTTTAGTTGCCTTAACAACAGAATCATTTCAGGGGTCAGTGATCTACAGTTTCATTCACCAAAAACACTTGAACTTTCTATTTAGATGGGGATAGTATAGTTAGCAGATGTATTAATAATGTTTATTTTTATTTGTAGTATTTCCTTGGATTTACAGACTGGGAAATAAAGGAGTCTCAATTGTTGCAGCTTTTGGCATGCGGATGTTTCTTTATGAATTTCAGTTCACTCAGTCACAAGAAATAGCTCAGGATTTGGGAGAAGAAATGCTGACTTTAGGTCCCCACCTTCTAATGAAGAATTTGAATTAGAAGGTATATTTGAGTTTAGAGCTTTGGCTCTAAGTGCTTGTCTTTCTTGGAAGAAATGGGTCCATGCAGATAAGAAAATAATAGAACAATCAATAGGGCAAAGTATTGCCAAGTCACAAAAGGAAATAGAGCAGCTGAAGGAAAAAAAGGTTTTGAGAAACCTTATTTACTTGTTTTGTTGTTTGTTTTTTGTTTTTTTTTTGAGAAGACCTCTTAGCACCCTAATAAACAAAAGCAAAGCAGAAAGAATAGAGATTTTTCCTTTCCTATAGACTATTAAAAAAATAAGATGAACAAGCAGCCAGAAATATATTTGTTTAACTTAAGATGGATTTCCCTGAGGTTAGCATCTGATCCTGTGTGTTATTGCTGGGGTTAAAAAAAAAAAGCCTGGAAATGCCATGTTCATGGCATAAATAGGAGCAAATTCTCTCCTTGTTGAATGCAATTTGCTGTTAACAGAGCTACTGTTCTCTTGTGACAGAAATAGATGTATAGACTTTCAGAGGGAAAACTAATCTAACAGTTCCTCTTGGCTAACAGCAATCCTGGTGATAGGCTTCTTACAGATTTGCTTTCGTCTTTATGATGAAGGTGACCCTTCCTCAGTCAGTGACCAGTAGCTAGATCTAAAGATATGGAAAATAAAGTGAAAATCTGCTGAAATGGGTACAGGAACAATGAAATCTGAAGGTATGTCCTAGTGAATACACTGGCTTTATGATTCAATTTTTGTAAAATCATTTGAAATTCTGCAGTGGAACAGACTGAATTACTCTTTGTTAAGCAATATGGAAACAGTGTGTGCATGCGTAGTGAGTAGGTGTGTGTGTGTGTGCATGTATGAGTGTGTACACAGACACATACATGTTTTTCAACTTGGAAAGGTATGTTTAAATACACAAAACAAAATGATAGATTGTAAATAGTAAATCAAAAGCCTGTTGAAGTAAATAGCTCTGGAAATTTATCAAACTGCCAACATGAAATAATCACTTTCTCCTGCCTTCCCTTCCTTGACCGCATTGTATCATTTCACTGGGAAACACACTGTCAGTTGTACAGAAGGAATGAAACATCCTGAAAATAATACACTGATTGCTGACTATCCACTGAAAGCTTGAGGTGATGCCTACGTTAACCTTTGGAGAGTAATTTGCATTTGAATCCTACAGACAGAGGTAGTTGGACTCCTGACAAGGTGGATCTGCTGCTAAGACAAGCCCTCAAGAAGCACCAGCCCAATTACACTTAATGAATCACTTACAATTCTTGACTGCTTTAGTCAATACTCTCTTTTCTGGAAGTTTAAATTCTGCTTCTCCTACTTTGATCTTAGGCACAGAATAAATTCATCTTATATGTGAGAACTTCTATGTTGGAGTATCTCATTTAAATGCACAACATCTTTGAGGAGTGAATATTAGAAAGAATCCATTCAAATCTGTGTGCTTTCATTGCTTGTCTTGGGACCAAGGAGTTTCTCCTCAATATGCAAAAATTAACTATCACACTTGAGAAAAAAAAAAAAAAATCAACAGGATAGAAGGAGATTATGTTCAGGTAATACAACAATCATTGCTTCGTGGGCTGCTATGCTGAAAGTATTTTCTAATTATAAAAATTAGAAGAAAAAAGCATAAATAATAACAGTCATGCAGCCTTGCCCTGCTAAAAGCAATACTGTGGGCTTGCTGTGTTTATTTATTGTGTATAAAGTAACACATTTATCTGTTTTAATATCTAAATTAAGATACTTTAAGATGAATGAAGAAGTCTGTGGAACAAAGTTTTATCCAATTTAACTACTCTGTGGTCTGAGATGCATGTTATTTTTTATTAGAAAACTAATGCTTTTTAAATTCTTTCTTTTACTGCAAAATATAATTCTTCATTACGTCAGTGAGAAACAGCAAGTGTTTTGGTCTGCTATTTTATTGTTCCTGGCTGATTATGACAGCTGTATATGGGCACTGGGAAGGAGACACCTCATTGGATGTAAATAATCTCTATTTCTTTAACTGCTTGTGACAGGTAGTAGTCTTCTGGAGATACAAAAATGAGACAGAAGAAAGCTCTGTGAATTTGGCCACTGCAGCAAAGTTCTCAACCCTGCAATAGCAGAACTCTCAAACCCTAGTGTTTGTGTAGAGGTAGGTATCTGAGCAGGTAATGGGCTGAGGGGGGAGCTCTGTAATGTAGTCAGAAGAAGCACTAATTTCTCTAGGCTATGTTAAATCCTGGCCCTCCTAGAGCATAAGTAGTTTGAGCTTAAACAGCACCTGGGCTTCATAAATTTAAACTATCTCCTGAAATTATATGCTTATATTCATTGCTTCCAAAAGCTAAATAGGAGCCAGTTGCTTTTATTTTTCTGTAGCTATAAAAGGAGAAAGTAGTCTCCTTTTCTTCCAGTAGTTATAGCACTTGCCTTGAAACTGTAGCATCTGTTCCCTCCTTCATCTGTTGGATTCAAATCTCACATTGTTTTTTCTAGTCAAAAGAATATCCCAATCACCAGGTGGTGAGCTGTTCTCGGCAAGGAAAATGCTAAAAATACACCTACACTTTACACTTTAGCTCCTCAGTTTGGTCCCAGATCCCTATTCCCCCACCACCTACATTTTACAAACACTCATTTTCTTCTGGGCAAATACTGTATTTTTTTCTATTTTGCTGTGATCCATCTTATATTCTCCAAAACAAAACCCAGCTTCATGTCTAATACTGAGCACCTACTCCCAGCAGTTGGGATAGGCAAGACTGTAACCTGTAAAATACTCCCACCTTCAGTGCTATCACAGTAGGCTTTGCACACTCAGGACCTTCTGCTTATGTTCTACACATGTGCTACATACACCTTTAATTTTGCTATTAAAAGCATTGCTTTAACAAAGTGCAACACTGCCCTCGCTCATTTCAGACACTTAGAAAAGAATCCTTCATTTTGTATCTAACATATTCATGCTTACATCCTCTCACATATGTGTGCACATTCACAATAGTTTTTTGGACTTGTAGGAATGCCATGCAGGGGTAGGAGGAACAGCAATGAAAATGCAAGGTAGCATGGACCTAGCTGGCCTTTTCTTAAGGCTGACAACCTTAAGCAGTGTGACAGTAAAGCAGTGCTAATGACTTGATCTGGGCACTACGCACACTGATTAAAGATGTGTGTTTAGAATTGTGGGTGTAAGCATATTTTCTCCTAACACATAAGTGAGCATAAACATATGAATGTCTCCTAGGAAAAGTAAGGGATAGAGATGTGATGGCTAAGCAGAGGTCATCCCATGCCTGGTACCATTGAGTGATCAGCAAAAAGTAGATGGAGAGTCTGATCGGTGAAGGAAAAAGTGCAGTTAAATCAAGGGACTTAGGATGAAGTAGGCAATATTGAAAGACATAGAATCATAGAATTGCTCATGGCAGCTCCCCAAGAAAACAATACTGGATGGTCAGGAGTCTCTGATGCTGAAAAATTATGAACTCTGCCATGGTAGAGATGTGGAAAGGTAAGAGCCTAGGCTTCCAACTCCAGCCTCTATGTGGTGATTTTAATGCATCCCTTTTCTGTTTTCCTGAAATGAATCTAACACCTCTGCTGTAAAAATCCCTTCTGCATGACTGCAGAAGGGATTTTTGCTTTGTTTTTTTTTCCCTCTGAATTTTGATTACGACTGGACATATCTTATATGTGTTGTCAGTTCAATAGTGTTTCGCAACATATTTTTTCGCTTTATTTTATTTATATATATATTTTTTTTTGTGCATCAGCTAGCGGGTTTATTACCTAGTGTCAGCACAGCTAAGAGAAACAGGAATTGTGAATATTCTGCCTTTTGGAGATAATCACAGTACAATTTCAGAGGAGATTTTTTTCAGCATGTGATTTTTGGGACTTCTGAAGATAGTTTATCTCTTTGTTATTTATTAACTTAATGAATTATGTCTTTGTTTCAATATGATGAAATAACAGCAAAACATTGAATAGTACTAGAAACACAACTTCTTAACTGCCAAAGACATTAAGGTGCATCTGCAATTACTTGTTTCTTCCTCCTGAAGTTTAAAAGACATGTTAATTTAAGGAATCATGACAATGAATACTTTTACCCTCTAAAAGCCAGGATAAAATGTGTTTAGAACTTTCCAAGCACTCATTTTGACATGTAATTTGCAGTAATGTTAATAGCTTACAGATGCAGCCAGAAAAGAACATGAGAACCAAGTGGGAGAATCAATAACACTCTTAGTTATGGAGTTCTGAAGGACAATTTTATAAGATAAAGCTCTTTTTTTTTTTTTTGCATGTCATTATGTGTTCTGTAATAACTTTTAGCTGAAATCACACATACGGAAGCAAGAGCTTCTATGATGTTTCCATTCTTGCAGAAAACTGAAAGCAGCCAAGCAGAAACTATCATAGAGAAGACTCATTGAGAGATGCATTTGTCTTGGGTCATATGTGACATATATCTTTACACTTTCTCATTTTAAAGTTGGTTATCTATTCACTTTACAAATGTACTCTTTCAATTCTGCTAAGTTGGTTTTAGAAGTCACAACAAGCGTGTATTAACCATGTGACAGTTTAACTGAACTCAAAAGTCTGATGCAAGTCTGTAGATTTTCTTAAGTCAAAACCTAAGGGCTGGAGTGCTGAGCATGAGTGACATGTTAAGATCACACACTGGCAAGTGAGTTACTTACCAACCAGGATTCACTGACAGCAAGGAACAAAGCATTATTCATATTTATTCCTTAGTCTCCATTTGGACAGGCAGAATACCTTTCCAGTGACTACATCCAGTGCATCCATTCAATTTGGTGTTAACTCTGAAAAAAAAAACAAAACAAAAAAACAAAACAAACAAACAAACAAAAAAAAACCAGCATCACCTTATGCCAACCATGTCTGTCTGCTTTGTGCAATAATGTAGTACTCATGTTATATCCTGAGAGCTTCTTTGTTTTTGATTTTTTATACATTTGATTTTCCCTTCTTGCAGGATCTTGACCAGAATACCTGCCATCTGTATATTGTAGTGGTGAAAAGGGATTGTTAATGATGAGATGCCGTCCTCTGTCCGAGTAAAACTTAACAGAAATTTGATCTCACTTCCTTTATCTCCAGCATAGCTGGCGATGCTTCTGAAGGGAAGCGTGAGCCGCCAGAGGAGACCAGACAGCAGTTAACTAACAGACTGTGGTCCTTGCAAGTACCACACTGAAGGAACTCACCCTTTCAATTTGTTGAATGTTTGCTGTATCCACAAACGTTGTCTGGAGACAGATATCAGCTCTTTTTTTTTTTTTTCACTCATTCCTCATTTCTGTTTTCATTTGTAGTAACAGAGTTCTTTTAATTGGATAGAAAGCTGTACAATTCCTATCTGTGTGTTTTTCCTGCAGACAAACTCGCTAGTATGAAAGCCAGCCCAGATGAGGCAGGTGAACAGAAGTGATTGATTGCATAGTCTTCTGCATGAGATTGAGATGAAGGTGATAGAAAATGGTGGGTTTGGGAAGGACTACTGTACTCTCATCAACAAATATTCTTGTTTGAGAGTGATTCTCCTATAGATGTTAGGGTAAAGATGAATATGTTTGAATAGTGTTCAAAATATGCATGTTTTAATATTAGACTTATCATTTAATTAATAAAAAAGAAAATACGAAACAGACTATAAATGTTTCTCATTGCTGGATTCAGTCCATTTCTGGACACGAACCATGTCTTTTTTTTACAGGCTGAGGCCAAAGTTTAAGTAAAACAAAATTTTCCGTCTACCAGTAGCCATTTGCAGTTTAGCATATGAGGATACAAAGACCTTGCTATGTAACCTCTGTGCTCTGTTTGTTCTGCATATAAGCAATTCCTAAGCCTCTAACTCAAAAGTCTTTTTTTCTTTTTAAGCCTGTTCTATAATTTATAAACAGAGTGCGTGCTCATTCTTAGAAATAAGTGTCTAGAGGAATTTTACATTCTGAGCAGAAAAATTTTACCAAGTAATTTGGTTTAAATCAGTCATACTTCTAGTAGTAAATAAATATTTTTTAAAATGCTAACACTTCTAGGATGTTTATAAGTAATTGTTTAGATATCTGAAAGGCAAATATTAATGAAGCTCCTTTGACAATAAAAGGGTTAAAGAAGTGAGATTTTTGATCATGAATATATCTGGTGCCTGGTTATTTGTACGAGAAAGATTACTTTGCAAGAATTTGGAATTTGCCGCATTGCTGAAAACTTTCAAGACAGTAAGCCTTTATTTGTTGAGTGTATTATTAAGAATACTAAAACCAAGTGTATTTTGAGTATGCTGTAGATTTTTTTTTTGTTTGGTTTTATTTATTTATTTTAATAGTAATCTGTGTTATTAGAAGTTTTCTGGGTTTAAAATTTTTAAATTGTATGGACTTTATAAATTTAATTTCTTTTATCAAGGCATCATCTGTTTTAGATGCACATGCTTATGACTGAATAAAACATTTTTGCTTGTTTTCTAAATTCAGCGATAACCTTTTTATGTCGTAATCCAACACGCTGGAATATCTTTGTTATGTTACAGAGGTGCTTAAATGCACTAGCTTATTGACTCATAATGCTGCATATAAACCCAGATGAAAGATAGTTTTGACAGAATTCAGGCAAGAGGCTAAGTGTCACAATCTTAAGAAAGACACTGCAAGTGAGTAAGTCATGCTTTCATTGGAAGAGATTTTAACTCAGCAAGCTAAACTGTCATCAGCATTTCATAACTGTCACAGAAATCCATTGAGAATGCTTACAGTCAAAATTATGAAGTGGCACTGATTTCATACAGTAATTAAATTTGTCCATGCATGGTTAATAGCTCTATGTAGTTAATAGGAAAAGAAGAAAAGCTGGAAAAGATATGGAAGCAGTAGACTAAATGGTTAATTCACCTTCATAGTTCAATTTTTTTTATTCATTCTAGTTAGAGAGATGAATTACATAGTAGTTAAGTGTAGCTTGGACTAAAGGAGATTCTTTTCAAAAAAGTTACTTAAGAGATCTGAATAATGGTGGTAATAATTTGATAAGCAGGTGAATTCTATTCTTTTGCTTAGGCTATTGGCTATAGTGAAACAAAACAAGAGAAAATGCACAACCAGTATCTTTACAATGGTGAAGTAGTAATAGAATTCAGGAAATTTTTCTGTAATGTAGACAGATTAAATAAGATTGTCAACTATGTTTCTTTTCTTCCCTTACAAGACATTAGAATGGTAGAAAAGGAACGTATGCTTAAAAAGAGAAATACACGTGCATATGCACTAGATCAAAGAAAGCATTTCTGCTAATGAGAAAGAAAAGAATGTAAAAACTCTGCTTTCACCAAAATAAAGAATACTTATGGTCTCTTTCAAGCTTCCTCAAACACAAAATGGAAAGTTAATTTGGCTGGAACTTAATTTACAGATTTAGAACTCTGGTTCTAACATAGACAATTTATTAACCTTACAGCGTCATTAAATTGATTTAAACTCTGATATGAAAAAAGCTACATGTTTTATGGCTGTGAATTTTAATGGAGTATCATAATAATAATTCAGTTGTGTGTGGGGTTTTTTTTGAGTGTTGATTTGTATACTTCCTTTTTAACTGTATCAAGCAATTCTCCAAAGTAATATAAAATTGAATTTGCTTAAGTAATAGAATATAATGAAATGTGTAATTCTGGAAAATGTTTGTCAAAATATATGCTCTGGGAGAGGAGAAAGAAGGACAAATTGATTACTACTTCATTAAATTTCAAAAAGCTTAGAATTAACCTAGAAAAGAGACTGTTAACACTTGATAAAAAGTGTGTTCAACTAGGTGCTGAAAATTTATTGTATAGTAAATGCATTGACTCTTCCTTTAACTTGGTAAAAACCTCACAGGGAGACAGCACGTGAAGTCCAAAACTGTTTAGATCTAAAAGCTTTCAAAAATGTGTATAAATTAGATTATAAAAGTGCAATTGAATTATAGAGTTGGAAATACTGAAGACTAACTGTTACTGCTGGAAGAGTCATGAGTACATAGATTTGGTTAACAAATACTTCCTTTGCTTCAAATGCAACAAATTTTGACCAAAAACAAAAACAAAAAACGAGCAAACAAAACAACAGCAAACCATTAGGATAATATAAAAAGATCCAGCTGGTTATACTCTTTGTTCTCAACCACTGTTCTGTCTCAAGAGAATTTAGTTGAAAATGGACATCTATCTTGCTAGGTTGTCTAGCTGAAATAAGCATTTTAGAAGATCTGGGATCAGTAAGTGTGATAATTCTTCACTCCACATATGAGGGAGTGACCTCAAACCAATGCTGCCATGTACCATTTGACAAAGGTAGAAGATGAGAAGCAAGCAAACCCCTTGCTCTGATTCTTCAATGAGCCTCATTTCTTGCATAATGCCTTCACAATACTGCCTACTACTAGCTGCTTGGCAGGCAGAAAGTCACACATTCTGTTTCAAACATATTTTTGTGTTAATGCTGATTTTTTCTTACTCTTTCTTGACCTTACCCATCTGCATGTTTTGCCTATCAGTTTTGTCATTTGCACAGACCCTCATCCTTTAAAAGCTTAAACACATGGATAAATTTAATGTGTTATGCTCACCTTTTTGTAGGTTCTAGCTTGTGAGATAGCAATTTAAAAAAATCTTTTTTTTTTTTTAAGCATTGCTGCTTACTTCACTTGTTAAGAGTGCCTTGTAATCCAGTTTTAGGACCAAAACAGCACTGTGAAAGATTTATTCCATACATCATGAGACAGCTATTGTTACTGTAAAATAATCTTTCAGTTAACAAAATGCTTACTCTTGCCTGAGTTTCTTTTTAGTTCCTATAAATTGTGATGTTAGACTCTAACTAGTTTTCTGTGCTTTGACTTTTTCATATCTCTGAATTTACATGAAACATAAACATTTGAGCTCAAAACAGTTCCTGATGCCATTCTTTTTGAAATCCAAAGTATGGAATTAGAATAGGAAGTAGCTAAACACATCATCTTAGGTGGCAATATAAGAACTTCTATGTGCATATTTTTAACTACTGAACCAGAAGCCTATATTACAAACCACTTCCAATTATCATTGCTTTTAATTACTTTTGAATTACATTGACTTTACATGCTACCATAACCCTGTTTCAGCAAGTGGTGTTAGGAATTAAGTGAGCAGGAGTAACACTAGTTGTAAGAAACAGGGAGAGTAAACTGAATAAAAAACCTGAACATTTATTGCCTGCATGAACTGGAAGTCCACTTACAATCTGTTTGCAGTACCAATTATGTACTAGAGAGCATACCAGTTTCATTTTTACACATTACAATGCCTTTTAGAATGTAGTTTTTTCTTTCCTATATTGATGAATAATATTGAATTATTGCAATGTAATGTATACTCACACACAAATATATTGCCACCTGTTATTTTCTTTCCACAAGATCATCTCCTTGCTCACAGTCATAAATATGTTAATGGAATTAAGCACTCTGTAGAATTTGGCATCTGGAATCATTTGACTTTCATAGCAGATCAATAAAACCTCTCCTTCAAATACTTCTGAACAGTCTGCACCTCCAGGAAATGTAATGAAGTCAAAGGTACCACAATTAAATAGGAAATGTCGGTCTTCTGCATTTTAATTTTATTGAAAAATATTTCAGAAATCTTATCTACTTATTCAAATATAATGATCTCTAAAACAAACTCTTCCTTTAGGTAAGGCAAACACTGCCTTATAGAGGTATACCAGAATAGATAATCTTTTCAGCCCATAAATTAATACAATTTTTTTTCTGGAAAAAGTGTGATTCGCTTTAGAAGAATTCTCTCAGATCTGCTCCAAAACACTTTGTTAGGAGAAAGTTGCTGTCAAACAATAGTAAAAGCTCTCACTAATTTGTTCTCTTTGTAATTCTTACACCTATCTGTGGATTCATATTTACCTGGTAAACCACAGGATGAATTAGCCAAAACTGCTAAGTTCAAAGTAATGTTTACGTATGACTTCTATCATGACTTCTATGTTTTTCATCAGAGCAGCAATTTATTTTGAAATGAATTATGAATAGAGTCCAAACTCGAAGGGTGGACTTAAAATTTTAGGATTTATTTTATTTAATTTTTAAATACCACCATTGAGGTTGAAATGCCAAATTTAAGATGTACTTCATGGAATCACTTGAGGATTCCAGCGTTCAAACGTGGTCACTCAAATGATGTTACCTGTGCCCATACAAAAGTACTTGCTGGACAGAGCTCTTTCTGAAGAGAAAAGCACCAAGGCAGAATCTTCCCACTCTTAGTCTTTCTAATCAAATAAGGATAGCTGAAGGAAATGTCCCATTAGTTCCATGAGTTTTCTTTTTTCTTTTTTTTTTAATTACTTATAGGAGAGTCAAGTAGTGAAAACAGTGAAGGGAAGCACTGGAAACAATACTGGATAAATGTTGAATGAGATTGAAGGGAGAGAGGATTGAAAACAATAGCCAGCCAGTGCAAGGCAACCAAACTCCTGGGCAAATTAGATACTACACTTCAGTGAAATAAATTGTATTCTGCCCTGTTATACTGTATGCATCCAAATTGCCCTGTATGTTACTCTGCTTTTTATTTATGATGAAAATAAAGTAGAAAGAGCAGTAAGCGTTGACAATTTCTCCTAAAATTTAGCTAGCTTTTTGTCATTTAGACATCATAGTTGGCAGAATCCAGTCAGATACCACTGCTCTGGAGAATATAAAGATTGCTATTTCCATACAAATTCACATGTATGCACACATGCACAAACAAAATCTGGTACAAAACAGTCTTTTTGCTCAGGAGCCAGGCTATCCAACATTCAGAAAGGATCATTTTGTTTTATTGCAGAATAATCACTCTCCCTGTGAAAACACAGGTTTCAACTCTAACTATCGATCATCTGAATATCTTCTGCCTCTTTTTTGGCTGCCTCTGATCTCAACTAGGATTTCTGACTAGTTCCTCTGGAAGCTTCCACCTTAGGTATCTTGCAGTGGGACAGATCTGATGCATGGATGAATATATTTCATCAGAGCAGATTCAGTGCCAAATAAAATGGTGATTACCACTGGACAAATTTTCTTCAGTGAATCTAACAGAGAAGATTGAAACATCTCCTCTCTATACGTACATTCTTCACCACTGAATTGCAACTTGCAATTAATTGCTATAGTATGATGAATAGGCTGCTTTTATTTTTCATTTTCTGCTTAGAAATATCTTAAAAAACAGCCAAAACACCAAGCAGTTAAGATATCAAGAGATTTATAAAGGAATAACTGATGCTTTGATATCGAAGATGTGCCACCTTCTTTTTTATATACAATCTCTTTCATGCCAAAGTTGACATATAAAATAGGATATTTTTGTTTTTGTTTTTAAATCTCTGAATCTTTTAGTACTAACATTACCAGGAAAGAAAAAGTACATTCTTAAGAAAAAGTAAAATTTGGATGTCTTTTTAAAGCATTTGATTTTAATGAAGGTAAGTAAGGGGTTGAAATCTAGATTTGTACCATCTTTTCTACAGCATTACAAAACTGGAAGACATAATCAAATTTGTTTTATGCACTTATATTTAAAAAAGAGAGGCCTTGCTACTACTTCTGTAATGCTTGGTTGAAATAATGGCTTAGACTGTAGCATTATTAGAAACTGAAATCACTATCTGAAATAATATAGGCACGTTATTAACAAAGGCACAGGGAACAATTGGTATGGAGCTGTCTAATGAGGTATGGCAGGATGTTTAAGGGGATACAGACTGTGTTGCTGTCCTAATGACTTGAAAAAGGATAAAAATACACCAACATGTGCACATTTAGGAGTGCATATACATATATATATGCGTAAGCAGCTGACAGCAGTATAAAGTGATTGAATCTGGAATTACAGTGAAAACTGAAAACTTGGAGAAAATTAACTTTAAAAAAAAATGTACTCAAGGGAAGAAAACTTTAAAAAGTAATGATTTAGTGAGAGTGGTCAGGAATTTACTGTGCAAGAATGTGCAGTAGCAGACAGTGAAACACAGTTAGTATGTATATAGTTTGAGGCAGTTCTGCTCTGATTAACACAGTGGAGGTTGATGCCATAAACTAAGGAAGATAAGTACAGATTTGGTAAAATTACAATATGCTGCATTGACAAAATAGTGTGCACTCTTCAATACAAGGTTAGAGTTAATGAAGCAGAAGAGATTTTAAAAAGAGTGGTATAATGAGATTGTAGCTGCTCAAAAATAAAAACCACAGAACAAGGAGATTCAGTTCATAAGTGAAATATTTAAAATGTACTTGGTGGATGTAAATGTAAAAAAAAAAAAAAAAAGAGTTAAATTATCTTCTGTTTGAACATGAGTTTTAAATGTGAAATAGTTGAAAGGAAGAAAATGTGTACTATTGACTTAAATAGTAGTGTCTCCTGTTGAAAGAGTTGAAATCTGCAGTAGTTAAGAAAGGAGGAATATTTTATACATTGCTCATGAGTTTGGTGCAAGAGTAATTTTGCACTGAGGGCACAGCAGGTTGGATAGACTGAAGAGGATTTCTTTCCTGCAGCTCTGCCCAAATATTTATCGGTAGTATTTAAGATACAGAAGAAGCTTTTTTTTCTCTTCATAAATACTTCTCTTCCTCTACGTTGATATGATATACCTCAGGAATACTGTATGCTCACAGCACGATATCATGTCTTTCAGTGGACTAAAGATAATTTTGTCTTATTCATTGTAGATGAAGCTCTGCTTGTATTTCAGGGAGTCTAGGTCAGGTTCTATGAGAACATAGCAGCTGCTTTATGTTTTTTTTAAAAAAACTTCTGCAGTCATCAATGCATGTTTTAATCATTAATTAGACAGATATAATAACCTTATTAATATTAGTAGAAAACTATTACAGCTAATATATATATGATACTTTTATGTGATATTTTTCTTCTAAGAAATTACAATAAATTATAAAAAATGAAAGATTCTGTAGGGATCCAGAAATTTGAAACTGCAAATATTGTTGGCTTAATGAAAATAACTGCTAGTTTACTACTGAATATATTCTGAAATTATTAAAAATTATTTTTGAAGTTGTGAAATATCATGGGGTTTTTTTAACATTGCTTTAGAACTCACTACACATATAAATGGGTCTTCAGATCCTGTAGCATACATTAGGATAGTCCTGTGTGAGCTGCAGGATCTGTCTCCATTCAGAATTTCTGTACTGTACTTTTAGTAACGTATCAGCACAGCAGTGTAGTCTTCTGTCTCTGTAGTGCAAGGCGATACTTTAGGAATCAGAAAAAAATCAAGGTGCTGAGCATATCTTGTGCATCTTCTCAGCAAAAGGCTTTAAAGACCATTATTCTCCAAAATCATTATTCATATTATAGCTTTAACAAGAAGCATCTTATTGGCAAATGAAAAGTATGGAGCAGAGGAAAAAAAAAAATCTCATTATGCTCCATTGTGTTTTACCTGGCCATCCTGTAACCTCACATATTGCTCTCATCAGGGATGCCCAGATTTTGAATGGTTGTGGTTTTGAAAAACAAGTACTTACTCTATTCCTGTGCTTCTTCTCATTTTTTCTCCTTGAAATGATTCTGTAATCATTCTTTTTTTTTTTCTTAATGGATTCCTTTTAGCAATGGATGAGAAAGAGTTTGTATAAATTCAGGTAATCAGTACTAGCCAGCTGAGGAGAGCATGTTAAAGCTCCCTGATGTTCCAAGGGAACTGTCTGCGTTGTTTTCAGGGGCTCTGCACAGCCAGGGTAGGTTACAGACTGCTTTGTTGATAACAGAGAAAGTTTTAATAATTTCTTTCAACCAATCTAATAATAGTTTTGAACAAAGACACCAGTTGCCTGAATTCACTTTGTCACGCACAATGTGAAGCTTTAGTTTTTTCTTTCAGTAGAAGGAATCTTTCCTTAATTGTAAAATTATAAAGAATTTAACTCAGATACTTTGTAATGAGATTAAAGACCCCTTTGGCAGTATCCTTCATCCTTCAAGATGAAAGCAGCAACAAGCTTCATTGCTCAGCTCTCCCTCATAGCCAAGCACAGACACATTGTAATGCGTCGCTAAAGGTCGAAGCAAAAGTGGGGTGGGTCACCCCTGCTGTGCAATCTGAGGTGAGAGGGGTAGGGAGGGAGAAGCAAACTTCTGCACTGATGAAAACAAGAGGATAACCTGCAGCATGAGTCAAGAACAAATGAAAAGCCAGTTTACATGTTTTGCTCTAACAAGTCATTACAAAATGAGGAGCTGGTAAGGCAAAGAGGTAAAAATGGGACATGATTGCTTGTCTGGTTTTACTGATTTTACACTGATTTCAGTCTGAACACCAGCTCCCTTTGCTATTTAAAAAAAAATTTGAAGGTGATTAAGTCTGAAGCTACCTATTTGTGTGGTGGCATTTTCTCAGAAATATGTACTGAAATATGTCATAGTTTGATTCTATACTCGTGGACATATGGCTGAGTTACTCCTGAGCAATATTCTGCTAGAAACTGATGTAGCTCCAATTAATTTGAACAGAAACCATGCTCTTCTCGCTCTCATTTATGACCTTGTTACTCACTGTCTTGATTGGGCTTATGATGATTTATATCAACACTGGTGGTTGATTCTTGTCTTGCTAATTATACAGAACAGGCTGTTCTGATTATTGAGAGGTGTTGGAAGGAACAGAAATGTTTAAACAGAACTCCAAATTTGGAGTTAGTTTGTAAAATTATAATATACAATGCTAGGTTTAAAAGCAGCTATTTAAGAAATAGAACTAGGTGAAAAATGCCTGCAGTATCTCTGCTTTACCATTCCCAATATTCATTATTTTAATTTTTAACCATGTGCCTTTTTTGTTATTATTAGTCAGATGCAAACTAATTTACTTTTATGAAGAAACTGTAACTTTCTGACATCTAATGGAGGAACTCACAACTGTTTAGGCCACAGAGAATTTAAAGATTGCTAATGATGATTTTCTAACCTTTGGTTTAATTTACCTTTCAACTTGCTTTTTGTCTTTTCTGTTTGTAGATTTCAGAAGATGCTTGCATGAGACAGAACTGTTTTTCCTCCCTAGTATATGCAGCAGCTGCCACCTTGTAATAACAGCAAATTGGTCTTAGAGTGTGGTTGGCCACTGCAGCCACAGGATGGAATACTTTGACATTCTGCAAGGTTGAAATGGTAAAGCATAACCATCTTATTAATTTCAAAACTCAAATACTAATTTTAAAGCCTGAAGAGGACCTTCTGCTTCTGAGAGCAGAATGTATGCACCCTAGTTTTTGTTTCCATCAGAGCTGTGATATAAGCACACAAATGAGTTCACTGACATGTCTTTATCTGTGAAGAACCACAGAACTGAATAAATTAACTCAGTATAAAATTGTGGCTGATATTGCTAAAACTGCATTAAAGTCTTCCATTTCTCCAGTTCTTTAAAGCCGCATTATTTGAGCATTGATGAATTAGAACTAGAACAGTCTATATTATGACAATCTGTCATAATAGGTAGTTTCTTATCTATTTCTTTTCCATGTGAATGTACAGATATATTTTTCATATACAGCCAAGGAAATATGCCGTACCCCAAAAATGAGTATTTCTTTTTCAACTATATAGCTGAACAGGAAAGCTGCAGCTAGCTTATCTGAACTCCTTACTTAATTCACTGTTGCCTCCCTCTTCTGCATTCCCAGAACGTGTCTGTCCAGCAGTCATTAATTAAGAAGATGTAAACTTTGTTCCTGAGTTCAGAGTATTTTCATCTTCATGTATTTAAGGGTGCCTAAAGGATTTCAAACTTTTGTGGCATTTACCTGTCTAAGGTCATGGGAAAAAAAATCCTTCTTGATACACAGAGGCACCTTAGTACCTTTGAAAATCTGGTCTGCAAACTTCACCTACTGATTATGTTAAGAAAATGCATAAACTTGAAACAAGAAAAGGACTTGGAGCAAGAACATCCAACTTTTGTGTTTTGTATCTGAAGTATGCCAGTGGGGTAGTATGGGAATTTCCTGAGAGCACTTTAAAAAAATGCTAAATCCATCTCCCGGTCCTTTTCCAAGACATCCAAACCTCTGAGATTCTCTCTTCAGACATTTCAGTAGGCTGTCTGATATTCAGTTTGACTGAAATAAATCCACATATGTCTGCTCATTGCTTTGTGTTTCAGGGCTGCTAATTATAACCTGACATTAATCTTGGGCATGTGGAAACCCCTGTTTATTAACCTCACAGGTTGAGGCTCATCTTCACATGATGTAGAAGTTTAATGGGCCCTCAAATTGTTTTCTGTAAATTAAACTCATTAACCCTGCTACCCCTAGAAGAATTTCAGTTTAGGGTATTGCCCAAAGAGAGAGGAAGAGTCTGCGTTTTAATCCTTATGCTGAACATTCACTCACTTCTGTCTATTCTGTCACTGAATCAAGCCAACACTGTGGCCTTTGGTATTAGAAAGGAAGAAGAGAGAAACTCAACAAGGAGATTTGTTGAATCATGAAATAAGACTACCATACAAAACAGAAAGAAAGCCATATCTCATGCACACAAATACCATTCCTTTAAAGTTGATGAATCTGAGGCTGATGTAAATCAATAAGACATCATTTATGTTGTAGAACTGCCCAGTAAAGCAGAAAAAAACATTTCAGATTAGACAGAGAATCTTTCAGGATGAACTCCCCCACACACCAATTTCTCAAAAATCTGTTGTATATTTGTTTTCTATTAATAGTCTGTTCTTGATTGCTTTGAAAATATAGCACAGCACTTAAAGAGACTGGCTTGTAAAATAGAACTGTAGATAAATTGAAAGTTCTCTGTTGTCTGTTTATGGTTATTATTGTCAGTTCTTTGATGAGTTTCACAAGCAGCTGTGTGGGCCTTAGGAAGCAACCCTGGAGCACAGTGCTGGGTGTGCTGAGGGTCGATGGCCACCTACACACTGAAACTGAGCAACAACTTAGGCTCAGCATGGCCTGTGACAGGCCAGAGCAATTTCATTTTTCCCATTTTCCCTGCCTATCCTGAAAATAGATCTGGCTTCTATCCTTTTAAAACCAGATGAGCTGTAGAGAACATCAGTGGAAATGGAAAGCAGCATGAGGCAGGTTTGTATTAAATAGCTTTATAGGAGGCATGCTTGTATTAAATAGCTTTGTAGAAAGAATCACTACATGCTACTAAAATCAACTGGTACTGTCAGTCTTTATATCTGCTTCAAAATGATTGGTATCAGAATGATATTTTTTTGCAGACTGTAAAGAATGAAGATGCACCATATCTTTTTCAGCTCAAGGATGCACACTTTTAAATGTAAGAATTAATGATTCACATAAAATATTGCAACAAAAAAAGCTCACTTTGGAGTAATGCTGTGTTATAAAAAAAACACTGCAGACACTGAATTATGATTGTATTCTGGCTAACAGTGTACATGCAGCAATTTTCCGTAGAATGAGTACTAAGTCCATAGCTCACTGATTACTTACCTCCCTGAGCTGTATATTGAAAGACTATTTTCTAAAATAATTGATATTAGAAAACCTTAAGACCAATCTTCCAGTACTGCAAGCTTCAGCTTTTCCGCTGTTCTTTGTCTTGGTGGACTCAGTTTCAAACACCCATTCACATTCAACATCGTTTAATTGCTAGTTATTGGATACTATATCTGTCTGCCCATGTGTCACAGCAGCAAATTAGGCACTTAAACATCTAACTACTAATATTTTCCCCAGCAGTTCACTGCATGCACTGGTTTCACATTTTCTTTTGCCAGAAGAGGATTAATTTTAGAGGCCTGATTGAGATCCAGCTAAAAGTTTTTCTCTCAAGTGTGAGCTTTTAAAGACAGCGGTAGGCAGTTGCATTAAAACCAGCATATAAAAATCACCTAAGAGATTGGGCGAATTTAAAAAGGAAGGAAGGAAGGAAGGAAGGAAGGAAGGAAGGAAGGAAGGAAGGAAGGAAGGAAGGAAGGAAGGAAGGAAGGAAGGAAGGAAGGAAGGAAGGAAGGAAGGAAGGAAGGAAGGAAGGAAGGAAGGAAGGAAGGAAGGAAGGAAGGAAGGAAGGAAGGAAGGAAGGAAGGAAAAGAAAAAAAAAAAAAAAGAGAGAGAGATTTATTCTTTGTTATATTCAGAAGTGAATGAGGAATTGTACTGTTACCATTGATTTGCTAGAACGGTTTTGGAGAGAGAGCATTTTTCAGTTCCTCTGCCAGAGCTGTACACAGGGCTCAGCCCCACATTTCTGTTTTCTCAACCCAAAGAGCTTTGTATTGACACCTCTAATGCTGCAATTCCAGCCCTTGGGCAAAACAACCACGGATTCAGTGACCCCAAATCTCTTCTGCCCTGTTCTGTCCCCTATGTCCCTCCTCAGGATGTACTTCACAGAACTAGGGCAATGTCCTGGCCCTTGCATGAACATAGCTGGGCCCTACAGAAGGCTGGCTGCAAATCTAGGATTTCACTGTGGCTGGGGTTTCACCCTGGCTACAATTTGGGTGACTCTTTTTCTGCAGATTTTCACTATTCCTTTTTCTTAGAGGTACCACTTATATATGAATGCATTTGGTGCAGCGGAGCTTGTGGAGCTTTCTTCCCTTGCTGCAGGAAGAAAAAGGGTTTTGAAGACATCACATACTGTTCAGGCAGTATGTGCTGGCCCAGGCTTCACCACGACCTCTCCTGTTACGTGTCTCACTCATGATGTGACCTACTAATTCAGCAAGCCTGAGAAAGCAAGAGGTGTGAGGTGGAAAAAATACAGAGCAGAGATTACTGCATGCAAATCATTGCTGGCTCTTCTAAGAGGTCAGTCTGTCGTCACTGATCCATAATCAGATTATTCCATTTGCAACACCTATCACTGCCCAATCAGTCACTTTGGTAAAATGTCACTCTAAAAAGCATATTATTGCAATTAAATAATAGCTTTTATGCCTGCATATATACAGACATGCACACATGCTGATATGTATGTATAGATATATCATTCATACATATATATATATATATATATATATACACTCATATAAAATACTTTGCTGTACAGAACTCTCTATATAAGGGTGATTTATTTTTACGCATTGTTAATATATATATTTATTATTTAAGTGCATACGTATATATACTTATATATATATGTCTAGAGCAATGTAATATATATTATGTGTATCATTATTACTGCAGTTATTATTATTCCAGACATGTAATTTGCAAAGTCTCCCTCAGTTTTCACATTGCTTTCATCTTATTACCTGGTGAGCCACCACTTTTGATGTTGGCGCACTTATTATTTTTCAGTTTCATGTTGAGATTTAAAAGCAATGCTTCTGCACATACTGAAACGTTTTGCATTGTCCTTTTAAAGAAATGATATTGTTTCTAAAATCTTTATTCACTAAGCGTTTTTTACCAGTAGAGAAAAATCTTTGCTGACCTTACATTGAGCAAGGCCAGGGCTATCTCTTGTTAAGCCATGAACTTCTAATTTGAATTTGTAATGTTTTATGCAGAGACACTTTAGCAGAGAAATGATCTTTTTTTTGCATGCTGTACAGTAACTCTAATGAAGCTAAATTGCAAAGGGAAGCATGTTCGGCTGTAGGAAATAAGCAATGATGTTGGAGTTGGCATACCCAAAGCAGAATGAACCCCTGGAGAGGTGCAGGCTGTACTGGCAGCAGGCCAAACCCAGTGCAATGATGGGTGATGGATGATTGCCCATCGGAGAAAGCGGAGAATGAAAGAAATGTATATACACAAAGCAGTACCATATGGCAGGCAGCACCTGAGACGGGAGAGTGGAGGATGTTCCTTGTTCTGCCGCTTCTGCCTTTCACTCCCACTCCAGTGTGCCTTGCTGGTGTGAGAAATCCCAGCAGCAGTGCGCTGAAGTGATCTCTGTGGGTTCAAGCTATCTTTGGAAAAGAGGGGATGGGATAGCTAGGAATTATTTCTATATTTTAGAACTTGCAAGTTTATTTGGTTTGTTAATTTTAGGCTTGAACTTTGGGTGGAATCTGAGGGCTAAGTTTTTGGAAATAAAATGCACGCATGTTAGAAAAAAAGAAAATGAATGAAAGCTCTGTGTTCACAAAATGGTACTTAAATGTGGGATTGAAGATGGCGTGTTTTTAAGTATCCCGTCTCTACCTTTGTCATGAGATTTAATACTGAGAACTGGGAGAAGATGGGGGAAGAATTAGGATGATTTATTCTTGAAATGTGGTTATGTTATAGTCATCTTGACTGGATGATAATGAATAGACAAGTTAGATTTTCCCCTAACATTACTGGGAGTTCTTCACAAATATTGAAAAATGAATAAACCCTTCCACAGAGCAGTTATTAAGAGTACCAGTAAGTAAAACTCTTCACTCTTTTCATTATCCATTCCTGGTTCTTAAAAAATACGTTTTGGAGATGTCAGCCTAATTATTTCCATGCCTTCAAAAATTGAAAACAAAAACCCTCTTTATAGATTTATGACATTCTAAAAAAAATTTTTCAATGTCTTAATAAAATATCTTTTACTACAAAGCTGAATAAGGACTTTTATTGTGAATAATGTTATTACATTGAATTCTGCAGAGGAAAGTATTTTATGATTTATTTTAAAGGATTGACAAATACTGTTTGCTAGATATTTGTATTCCATTCCTTTAGAAGAACTTTTAGCACACAGTGCTAAAGTTTATGATTGATCCAGTAGCAACAGTCCAATTCATTATGTATCTGAGGGAAAGGCAAAAGTACAGTCATTGCAGCTGGGAAAGTTCCCTTAATAATTTTCTTGGAGAGATCTAAGCGGAAGAGTTACACCTCGAATGCTGATACAGAGTCACTACACCAGGCTCCATGTGCTGGTTTGCTGAGTTGCTTTGGTGAACCCAGAAAGAAGCATAATGATTTATGCATCTTCTCTGTGATGATTCAGCACTGAAAGAAACATCACTTGCCTTCATCATTCCTAACTGCACAATCACAACTTACTTCTGGGAATATACGCAACAGTTCATAACTTTTTAAAAAAATGTAATGTCAGTGAAAATACTGTAAAGTCATATTAATTATTAGTTTAATTTAAACTCTGGAATATAGATTTAGAAATGAATTGCTGGCATGTTAAGGTCTTCAGTACTGCCTCTAGCATATGTCTCCTGATTGCTAGACAGTAATAAACAGAGAAATCAGCCTAGGTTTTTTGTTTTGTTTTTGTTTTTAATAAGAAATTGTTGAAATTAAGTTTCTTAGCCAGTGGAAATTAATTACTAAGCTAGCAGCAAATGCTGGCAAATGATATTTGACTTTAAAATCCTTTTTTGCATGAGTGGGTTCCTACTTGTCTACGGGGGTGATATGCATTTCGTGCCAGGCTTAGCAGTATTTTATGTCTACTTGTTTCCCCTGGAGAATATTAGTATTTCTTCTTCTTCCTCAAATACCTATAAACAAATAGCACCTTGCAAAGATACTGAAAAGAGAAGAAGGGAACTGTTTTTCAGAGCACTTGAGACCTTGTCGTATATGAATCAACTGCAATTAGTGTTTTTTTTGCAACATAGGTTGCTCAGCAAAACAAAATTTCCATCAGTATTTTAATGGACATTTCCATACACAGATTTGTTGTATTGTCTTTACTCATTTTTCATTGAACAGTATTTGCATAGGAAAACATGAGGGAAATACTTCACATAAATGGCTTTAGTGCTCTTCGGTTTTTTTGTTTGTTTTTGTTTTGTTTTTGCTATTGTATTCTAGACATATAATGTGCATTTTAATGAGTTTGGTAAATGGACTAAATCCCTCTGAACTCTTTCAAAGACATTACCTACTATTCCTGATTGTGATTCTTTCTCTTTTTCAGATTCTCTGACAATTTTATTCAGCACATTATTTTAGCTTATCAGAAGAAATGTATTATTTTAGTTTCTTGCCCTTATACAGGCCAGCTCATTCCTCCGTGTGAGGCAAAAGTGTTATCAATCCTTTTCCGTCAGACTCATCATGCTAACAGATGTCTTGATAACATCTACCTTGCTACTGTTTTCCTATAGTCAATTACAGGACAGAGGCTCAGGTGCACCACTGAACATGCTGGAGGTTAATGCTGAATCAGTCTTCAGGAACTTGAGTTTTTCTTGCTTTTGATAGCTCTGGAAAAATGAATGTTCAGCCAGAATGTTCAGCTAATTCCCACCAGCTGTGTGTATGTACAGATATTCACTGAACACTTTTATCATGAAAACAGATATCAACAGATAACAAGAAAATGCTGTATGCTGCAGAGAACTGATTCTGCACCTTCATGGCATGTCTCTAGGAAATCACATTAGATATGTTTCTAAAGTGTTATTATAGCACCAAATAATGTTTTCTGGCATATATAGAGACACAGATTCAGTAGGCAGCCTACGCAGATAGAGCTTTACTTCCAAATCCTGTTCCAACTATGGAAATTATAGCTCAGCTGTTCAATCAGCACAGCAGTTTGCAAATGTTGGTGTGGAATATATTCAAAGTAATTTCAATTAACAACAATTAAATTGTATTTGGTTTTAAAATAGAATGCTAGGAATGAGGAGCTAGACATGCAGCATCCCTACAGGTGATAAATGCAGATCTGGCCTGCTGTTCACCTGAATTTTTCAGATTTCTTCTAGGCGAAAGTATTACCAGCAGAACCGAGGAAATCAGCAGAACAGCAGTTGGTGGGAGGATATAATGTGAAGAGGGAAGGAAGAAGTAACTTGTTCAGCATGATGGAAACAGAATGAACTCTGACTTCTCTCAGTGACTATTTTGCTCCTAGCCCAGGAGGAGGAGAAAAGAGAAACAGTTGTCAGCCAAGAGGAAGATATCACACAAGGGAGCAACACAACTTCCCAGCTACTGCTGTTCTCAAATTATAACAAAATATATTCATCAGACTGTAGATATCAGAACTCCCATCATAATTCAAATAGCTGAATGTTACTAAAATGTGTAGCTTGGCTACGTGACTCCAGAATTCTTCCAAAAAAATGATCACACTTAGCCTGAACAACTAGCTTTATTTTGCTGAGCAAATTACTGAATAGCGAAACCCTTAAAGTTTTCAGTGACATTCTCAGTAATGGCTCTCTGTACTTTCTGTCAAGGAGCTCCTATGGATAGCTAGGCAATTTATGTCCTCATCAGAGGGAAAAAAAAAAAAGAATCAGAAAAAAGAATCAGAAGGAAGGGTTTCTGAAAGGCAGAAAAATGCAGGAGGATGTTTTAGAAATTAAAACAGAGTAATGTTAAAAAAAATACAGCATACACTCAAACTAATGCCAGATATTTCTTACTGTTTACTTACTCTAACTAAGTTAACTAACTCTAACTACTCTAACTACTCTAATATGACCAACATATTGTTAAATAAAGATTCCTGTTATATTATCATAGTTTGTTGCAAATTAGGCTTGTTTTTTTTTATTTGTTTGTTTGTTTGTTTTCTTTGTTTTTTGTTTCTGAGTGGGAGGTAGAATTATGAGGTAGAATTATTATTGTCAAAACATATAAAATCAGTTTAACCACATTATATGGGGAAGAATGTGAGTGAATAGGACTTGTGACAAACTTGTCTGGCTGTATGTAGTCCTTTTCCCATAGGCAGTTGCAGAGACTGATATTTTGTGGAAAAGAACTATACCAAAGTCTGCAACAAAGTACACTGAAATTAAAAAAAATTTAATATTACTGAGTCAAAGTGCCCAAAGCAGTGTTTGGTAAAACATACTGAATTTCTTTTAAAGATGCGTCAGTTTTTGTTTGGTTGTTTCATATGATAGTTTTGTTCTTCCAGATATTTTGACAAATGTTAAACATAATCTCTACATTACTTTTTGCTTACACAACAAAAAGAAGCTATGTAATAAAGAAAGTTTTTTATATTTGATGGTTGATGAATTTTTTTATTGTAGTGCCTTTTCAAAAGTGATATTGATAAGCCTGTTCCTGGAATAACTGGGGTACCTGTAATTAGTAGCATAAATCAAGACTGAAGAAGCAGTATGCTTTTTCAAGACTACTGTTAATTAACATTTTAGTAATTCTGAAAAGGAATGGGATCTTGTTTTTATCAATAACAGTGTAAAGTAAAAGTAACAGTAATACACTGTAGTTTCTTTTAAGCTAAAAATATGAGCTAGGTATTCTGTAAACAATAAAGTGTTTCAACTCAAAATTTAGTCCCAAACTTAGTCACAAATGGTTGAAACTTCATTTGCTTTGGATTTGACAATAAAGTTTTTGTTTGTTTGTTTGTTGCTTTTCATTTGTTTGCTTGTTTGTTTGTGTGGCATGCCGGAAAGTCTTCTTTTCAGGGAATGCTAAGTGGGTTGGTAAAAGCCAAATCATCTTTATTCAGTTGTGAATCTTCTTCCTTCACCTGGAAAACAATTGAAAAAAAATTGTTAAATGTTAATCAAATAGAAACATTGTCAACAAAACCAAAGCCAAGAATTCTGAAAAATCAAAATACTTTGAACCAGCATTTTCCAAGTCAAATGCTTAATTTTGGAATTGGCAATACAATTTCAGTCTTGTAGTTTTAAAATTAATAGCTTACTATTTATTTAGAAATGAGATTTTATTTACTTAAGAAGAAAATCAAAGAAAAAAGTTAAATATCATATACAACATGGGTATGAGTATGAACTAACCCAAAATGCAATCTGTGGAGTTTGATATCCCCTTACTCACATTCTCTACTCAAACTGTAGAGGGAGTCAATGACAACTTGACTTTTAACTAAAGTATACAAATTAATTGGCTGTAATTAAGTGGAACATTTCCAAGCTAAGACATAAGTTAGGGTAAGATTTAGGAAAATTCTGCTTTAAAAAAAATGTTGTAGTGTAAACATATGTTTAGATACTATAGAATTTTGAAGAGATTTGAATGCTATTTGTTGTTGTTTTTTTTTTTTTAAATAATTTGCAGAATATACCTACAAAATACCTTTTACTGGTATGAGAACAGTATCAAATGTAATTTTGAGCAACCTAGCCTGGCTATCAAAAGGTGTCTGACTGCATAGTTTTTTAGGGAAAAATTAATTATGCCAAGAAGTGGTATTTTGGGCTGTATGAAAATCCATGTGAGACTTTGTGTCAGTTGTGGTAACATGTTCACTCTGACTGCACAGTGCTTAAGTTTTCATGTTAGGCACGTCAACAGAATAACTTGCAAGGATTCTTGTTGTTAACTACTGTGAACAGCACAGATTGCTTACAAAAGAGACAATGCAATAAAAGCATAATTCCAATCAGCAATTATTATCAGTGATCTTCATAGAGGGAGTAATGAAGTATTCTGAAAATCTGACCATTTAATATTGGGTTAAAACAAAGTGAAACAGTACTACGGAAACTAAACTCATCTTAATTATTCAGATATTACCTCTTCATAATCTTCCTTTTCACTGAAGCAGTGTTTCCTTGCTGATCCTCATTCAGTGCTGCCTTTTTTTTTTTTTTTCTTTCTACAGAATGCATATATCAAACTGAATCTTAGATAAACAATAGATACTTGGGGTTATATGTGTTTATCCAATTGACCGACTTGTTCCTGCTACACTGTCCTTCTTCATTTCAACTGCTATTAATATCCACAGCATGACTTGAAAATTAATTGCCTATTTAGTGCTGTTGTTCTGAAGAACAGTTGAAAACTTATGCTAATAAATTACTTGATTAGTGTCATTTGACACAATGTGAATAATTTGTCAGTGGCAAATGTCTTTCCTCTTAGGAGAGCAAAGGTTAAGCAGAGACAAAATAGAAAAGCAAATATGTGAATGTCAGCATCATTATTTCTGGAATAGAATGTGAATAGAACAAACCTCTTTTATCACAGAGGTTCTTGTTTATTTTTGATCATCTTTGTTGTTATTTTGTATTGCCTCCTACAAGAATCCATATAAAGGAGAGTTTGCAGCATCTATCCTTCTGAACCAATGGAACATAAAAGACTGTGTTAGGAGAATGTGGTAAAACCCTCAGAGATTAATGCACAATATCTTTTATTGTCCAAATACATTTTTCTTCACCAAAGGATTTTATCTAGTTAGCCTCAGTACATGTATTTAAACCTCGGTTACTGTCAGTGGACCATCCTGAAAGTTACCTATTTGTTCTTCACTATTAAGGTTCTCCTTTATGTTTGTAATTTGGACAATGTGTTTCTTCCACTCAGTTATTATGTTTTCAAGATGTAAGGCCTAATATATTGTACAGTAGTGTTTACCTCTGTAGCTCTGCCAAATTGCAGTAAGAATTCAGTTTCAGTTTGTTCCAACAGGACTCTTTTGTGTTAATATCCAGTATGCAAACAAAGCTGAAATATTTCCTATCAGAATAACTGATGGATATCTATTAATTATTGTTTTTATTGTGGTAATACTTAAGTAAATTAATTTTGGATGATGATCCCACTTTTGGAGCTACCATATAAATGCAGGACAGAAAAGGAATGCCCTGGTGTTTGTGCTTGAATTTTAACACAGGAGATAGATGTGTGAAAGATGATTGGTGACCATAAAGAGCAAGCAATATAAATAACTGTGCGGTGGCTATGACAAGTAGTCATTGGTGCACATTCCCAGCTTTGTTACTGTTGCTTAGGTAGGCTTCATGAAGTGGGAGGCTTGCAGAAAGATATTGCAGTGCTGATTTTCAAAATACTGTGTGTCAGCATAAGGCAAAGAGTGGCCAAAAGCAAATGAATAAAACCATGGCACTGACAGCTGTCACCATGGAGTAGTCAGAACTGAACCTTCTATTTCTTATTATGCAGGAAAAGTTTACAAGTGAAACTAAAGATAAAACGTATAAGAAGTTTGAATTTACAGTGAAAAGAAGATGCACTCACAGATGTGAATCATTCGGTCAAAGGGACAAATCAGGGACCTGTTCTTTCAGAAGAAATTCAGAATGGTTAGCAGTAAAACAACTCTGAAGTTGAAGGCTGTGGCTTAACTAAATAAAGCTCATTTTACAGAATAAGTCTCTGTTTTTTTTTTAACACTGCTGCTCAAAGCTGTATTACGAAGACTGAAGAGTAATTTGAAATATTTTTGTATACAGCTTAGCAGTAAGCTCAGAGTCGGGAGAAGATAGGGGATCAGTCTTTTCTCTAGCAGTTCAGAAAAGGGAGACTGATAGAAGTTAGGAAAGAAAATTACCCAAAAAGACCATCAATTTGAAGCCCAATGCATCAGGAAGCAGGGGAACTGTTGAGCCAAGAACTGTAAATAAGCAGGACTGTGGGCCATGTGAGAGTGGAATTTGGTGGAGATAAAATGTGTAGAAGCACACAATACAAGTAGAAATAGGAAAGTGTCTGCCTAGTCTGACAAGAAAAATTCAGTCATCTTGACGCTAGAAAGTCTGGATGTGCATACGAGGAAGAAGATCAGAGATAGTAAAGATTACATTTTCTTTCATTTAGACTTCATTGTTCCAGACAAGTGAATTCTTGACATGCTTGGTGGACCAAAACATCTAGCAACTCAAACACCTACTGAGAGACCTGGAGGCACCTGGACGGAATGATATATTCTGTGCACGTTCACTGAATACCTGCCTGTATCACAAAGAATAAGAGTTTAAATAATTGATTGGCTAAGGGAAAGGAAAAGACTAAGGTGGTGAGCTCTGCTTCTGATAGGAAGAGGTTTGATTTGCAAATATCCTTGGAGATGAAAGGTATTGGCAATAAGAAAAATATATTTTGAAAAAGGTAAAATGAACTACACTTAATATTTAGTTCCACAAACCAGAAAAATCAGGACACAGGATATTTTGTTTTCAGTCTTATCCTTGCTAGTCATCCACTGCTGCCAATTGGTAAAACATCAAGCAGTAAGCAATATCATTTCACACCATTCTTGCATCAGTGTGATGGTCATTTGCACCATCTGTCACACAAATGTTATTGGACAGAGAAAAGCACTTCCTGAGAGCACTGTTGAAATTGCATTGAGAATCAGATAAACAGTTCCTGTGGCAAAAACCAAGGAAATAAAGAATACTGCTACAGACAAAACAGATGAAGAAAATAAGATTGAGACAAACATAATACTGCTGTTGAGTTCTGGGAGATCTTCTGTTGCAGTCCTATTGTTGTCATTTATACAAAGTCAAAATATGTGAAGTCTAGAACAAGGCTACAGCAGATTGGTGTTGTATTTTAAAACAGAAATAATGTAGATTACAGGCATTATTCCGTGAAATCATGATGAAAAGGAAAATTGTGTGCAGCATATAAGTTTTGGACAATGTCACAATGATGGATGCACTATAACTGCTGTTTAAATGCTGGTTAAAATGCAAAAGCATTAACCCGATTCATAACTTTTGGTTATGAATATGAGCCTTGGTGATTTCTTTTATTCTGTAACTCAACCTGTTTTAAACAAGCAGGCAGGATAACCATGCAAATGCAGAGCTCATCTTGAAGGAATTACCAAGTCTTCTCAGCAAGATAAATTAGAACACATTTGTGTAGCTGTGTGATTTCTGTGCAGCTGCTGTTTGCTTCTGCTACCTTAATTCAAACTATCTAAGGTTTCAGAATGCTACAAGGCCACATGAAGAATGAATATAGTCAACCTCTACAGCTCTAATGATTTCTGAACTTGATTGTAATAACCATGAAATCTTTAAATCTTTCTGATTGGAATAATCATCCTGTCTTTGAAATTTCTTCTGCACTTGAAAACAGCGATCACTAAAATCAGCATTAGAACATAGTTCCCTGTATCTTCTGCTTTATTTAAAAGGAAGAATAAATATATAATATTATAATATAATATATATATTATATTATAATAATATTATATATTATATATATATATTATATAATAATATAAATATATAATAAATAATAGGCAGTTGCCTGTGATATCACCACATATTAAACATCAGTGCATCTGAGTGTTTTAAGTGGCAATCATTGTGAAAGATGTTTCTAGAGATTTTTCCCCTGCCGTTCTGGCCTTTTCTAATTAAGCATGTTTGATTTTTAGATTTGGGAGATTATCTCTGGTATTAGGCCACTACTTGCAAGGGTTTGCAAGTAAGGAAGTTAAGACAGATAGATAGACAAATAGATTTGTATTTTCTTTAAAGCGTTACATTAACATACCTATTTCCAATACATATAGATTTTTAAAAAGATCTCATAAATGCCTCTGCTGTGCCAAGTAGTTTCCATAAGGCCTAATTAACTTTCTTCTCAAACAATATGAAATCAGATAGAAGTATGGAAATGCATTTTGTCTGTACAGTTTAGCCTATATTAGTAACAGGAAGAAACCCCAAAGAAAGAAATATCACAAATGTCATTGCACGTTACTGTCACAGGGAATTCAATTTGAGAAGGTTGCTTATTTGCCAGTGTAATTAGATAGCATTTCCTACAGTAGAAAGATACTTAGCCTTAAGGAACTAGGGATTGAATTTCTCTGAATGACTGCCTTATGGTTAGAAATTACCTCAAGAGAAAAAGAACGCCTGTATTTTAGTGCTCAGTGGTGCAAGTAGAGCATGGATTTCCATCCTATGCCTATTTAATACATATTTGAGGAAAGCTTGTACTCTGAAATTCTCTTATGATCCTTGTAAGTATTTTGTCAGTATGATAGTTGGCAGGGAAATATGGATTTCATTATCAGCGTTGGTGAAGAGAATGGCTATTACTAACTTTCAGTTAATATAATTTTGTATGAGTTTATAATCACTTTATTTGCAGTTGGTAAGCACGTGTGTGCTCATGTGTTGAAGATGTACTTATACACATCATTTGTATTTTCCCAAAGTGGACATTGGTGTATTCTATAAACATTATACAAAAAGAAAACCATTCAGGCTAAATAGCCTGACTGGCTAAAATGTTGTGCAATCGAAGGGCCCCTGAATTTTTCATCAATTAATGCTCTTTAATTATGAAAACTGTCATTTCTGGTAGCACAAAATACCTCTGGACTCATCTCAATACTTGGAAAAAAATCAATACTCGAATGATTTGAATAATCAGCGTTCAGAACTAGTTGTATCAGTTAGCATAAACCTTTTAACTACAATATTTTAAAAAATCAGGGTTGCTCAGTTTCTACCAAGTGCTTTACAGAGAGGAGAATGATTTTGCTGGATAGGTTTGTCCTTGGAGTTCCTTGAGGTTTAGTTTTAGTCTTGGGGCCAATCTTTTTCTATTAATGACAGTGGTACAAATAGCAGGTTCATGCTAATAAAATGTATGGATGAGGCAAAATTGAGATAAAAAATCTGCATAGAAAAGGATTGGAATGTCTTATGAGAGTAGAGAGTTAGTAGCAGAATGTGGATAATAACTGCAGATCCATTAGGACAGCCCTTAGGAGTTTGAAAAGCACCTGCACCCTCTCTGCAAAGAGCTTAGTTTTCTTGTAAAGGAGTGGCAGAACAAAACTGATGCAAAGCAGCTCCTTGTCCACCTGTGACTAAAGCTTACTCACTTTCTAGAAAATACTGTATTTTTGCTACCTGTGATAGTGGGAGACCGTACAGGAACTGTTGAGTCATGGCCTGAACCACTGATTGATCACCTGAGGAAAGGACTGAGTCAGCCGTGGGAGCACAGGTGAAGGCAATTCAGCTGTGTGACTGGAAGAGATGGAGCCTGGTTCCACCTCTCCTAGATCCCATTTAAGGGCTGACTGCCACTGGGGAAGGGTTTCTTTCTGGAGATCCTTCTTCTGTGGAGTCTTTTCTTCAAACCTAGAATTTCAGATATAGGTAAGTGTTCCTTCCCTGTTTGTTTCTTTTCCTATTTTCAGATTACGTGATAATCTTTCCAGCTGTTACACTGACTGTAACAGTGACTGTTTCTATACTCTCATGTTTGGGATGTTTCTGATAATAACACTAGAAATTGTATACAGCTAAGCAAAATATAAATCATGCTATATTAAAATGCCTGGTAAGGGCACTCAGATGCATTGTAACAGTATGTGTCAGACCAGGTCATGATTTTTTCTGTATAAATTTATAATTAAACTCTATTGCTAACCTCTAATTCAACATGCTAGAATTTAGAACCAAAATGTAAATGCATGTTACCATGCAGGACAGGTTTTGGGTGGGAAAATTACTCCTCTACTAGCTCATCACCGTGTTGCTTGATCATGAATTAAGTTTTTCTCCAAAAGAACTGTAAAAATATCTGTGTTACTTAACATGATAATACAAAAGGAGATGTATTTTGTTGAGTAGCTAAATCAGAACAATTAGAGTTGTCTACTTTCATTTTGGTTTTTTGTTTGTTTTTTTTTGGTGGAGCAGATGTGGAGGAAGATAGAGAAAAAAAATTCAGCCTGCTTCATCTTCGGGTGAAGGTGAAATTGGAAAAAAAAAAAAAAAAAAAAAAAAAAAAACCCTTAAAAAAAATCTCCTGTGAAGTGAAAATGAAAATGTTGCAATGAAGGAAAGAAAAAATACTGGGATTTGTGAAAAACTATTTATGTCTCACTCAAGTTAAAAGCTGTGAATGCTGCTTCAGTTCTTCTATTACCTGCTTCACTTCTCTCACGTGACCTGGCTGTCACTTGGCATGAGTAATGAATACTTCTTGCTAGCTCTGCATTCCTGATCAGAGGGCAGATAAAAAGTAAAGGGTCAGCAAATGACAGGGGATGTTAGTAGAGATAGTTAGAGGAATCCTAGCCAATGATTAAAGTAATATCTGTAATTATGGGGTATTTTCTTCTTGCACATCATATTTTGCATTATTTTATTCAGTAATACTGTAGATACAATCTTTAAGACATAACATTGCCATAGAGATAAATATCTTTAAGATTAATTTTAAACCAAGCACATATGAAACAAAATCATCCACTTTTGAGATAATCTTGAAAACTTCTTAAAAACTAAGTGAAAAGTATCAGCAATTCCAACATGAAAGCTGCTGCTCCATATTTTTGAAATTGAGATAATGAACAAGCAACCTGTAACAGGCACTGCACAATGGTTTGGCAAACATGATCACTACTTTAGCTTACAACTTTGCTTGAACATTTTCAATTTCTACATATTTATCACTATATGGCTTTGCAAAATCAATTGTTTAAAATGTAAGGTTGTTGTATGGGAACTATTAGGTCAGAGCTTGAACTAGTAATTGGGCACTTGGTGAAGGGGTGTGGCCAGCCTTGGGAGCACAGGTGGAACCAAGTCACCTGTGTAACCAGAAGGGGTGAAGCCAGGGTCTACCTCTTCCTAATCTCATTTAAGGGTTGGCAGATACAAGGCCTGTCCAGGGAGGTGGCAGAGTCACTGTCCCTGGCAGTGTTCAAGAGACATCTAGATGAGGAGTTTGAGATATGGTTTAGTAGCTTGTGGTAGCAATGGTGATTGGTTGTTGTTTGGGCTAGATGATCTTGTACATCTTTTCCAACCTTGTGATTCTATGATAAGACAAAGATCTGTGCTTGGCAGTTGCCTCCTGTGGAGTGTTTGGTGAGCCCTAATCTTCACAAAGGGATAAGATATTCCTTCTTTTTTACTGGATTGTGTTCATTACAGAATCACAGAATCACCCGGGTTGGAAGGGACCTCAAGGATCATGTAGTTCCAACCCCCCTGCCTAGCAGGGCCACCAAACATACACATTTAGATCAGGTTGCCCAGGACCCCGTCCAACCTGGCCTTGAACACATCCAAGGACGGGGCATCCACAACCTCCCTGGGCAGCCCGTTCCAGGGCCTAACCACTCTCCTCGTAAAGAACTTCCCCCTAACATCCAACCTAAATCTTCCCTCCTTCAACTTGGATCCATTTCCCCTAGTCCTGCTATTGTCAGCCCTTATGAAGAGTTTACTCCCCTCCTGGGTGTAGGTTCCCTTCAGGTATTGATAGGCTGCAATGAGGTCGCCCCGCAGCCTTCTCTTCTCCAGGCTGAACAAGCCCAACTCCCTCAGCCTGTCCTCATAGGGGAGGTGCTCTAGCCCCCTGATCATCTTAGTCGCCCTCCTCTGGACCCTTTCCAAAATCTCCATGTCTTTCTTGTACTGAGGGCTCCACACCTGGACACAGTACTCCAGATGGGGCCTCACAAGAGCCGAGTAGAGAGGGACAATCACTTCCCTGTCCCTGCTGACCACCCCTCTCCTGATGGAGCCCAGGATCCCATTTGCCTTTCGAGCTGCCAGAGCGCACTGCTGGCTCATGTTGAGTCTCTCGTCCATCAGGACCCCCAGGTCCTTCTCTGCCGAGCTGCTCTCAAGGACCACTCCTCCCAGCTTGTACGGGTGCCTGGGGTTCTTCCGGCCCAAATGCAAAACCTTGCACTTTGCCGTGTTGAACCTCATTAGGTTCATTAACTTTAAGTGATCAAAAACTGGCTTAAAGCAGCTATATCTGTAGCTGCCTATCCTTACAGTAGTTTAATTTCAAAATGAGCTGGGTGTTCATAGTTGAAATCTGATACTTTCCTCCAGGAAACCATGAAATCACCATTACTTCAGCTGCAGGTAGTGTTATTTGTAATGACTACTTGGGAGGTGTTTGAATGTAACATGTTGCAACAATTATTTCTAAAATATCAGGGAAATGCTGCTTTTTAAAATAGTAAATATTTTCAACAATACTTCAGTGTAGATTAGTTATTGCTGATGTATGTATTTCTTACATAGATATCATATATGGATTTGAACAAAAAATAACTTTCTCCCCTTTTCTTTTAACATTTGTATTTTATATGGCTTCCAGAAGTGCTTTAGTCCTTAATAAGGTAGTCTAAACCACCTTATTTCACTGTATTGTTCTTTGTCCAGAACTGAGTACTGTAATGTGAACTGATTATCTTAACTATGCAGTTGCACATTTCTCAGCTTCATGTTAGACATTTTCTTAACATACTGACACTGTCAGTAGTGAAAGAACTTCAAATAAACAAAATGCCTGAGCAGAGTAGATGTCTTTGCTCACTCACATGGATATTGTCAAGATGATATATCTACTTAGTTGATAGAGATTCTGATAATGATAATAATTGTAGTGAGGTTTTATAAAGGTCTCTTCTTATTGCAACATGAAGTTTTGAAAAGGGTTTCAACAGTGATATGAAGCTTTTTCTTTATGAAAGGAGTTGCTCAGACTTCAAACATTTTTTCACATTACTAGGAAAAAAATAATTGCTGGAATGAAAGGTTACTCCAAAGACAAAGGCATTTGTACATTGGACAAAGATCAGGAGAAATATTCCTCCTTATCAGACTACATAGATGTCTCACATTTTCAATAGAAATGCAACATCTGTTGGAAAAGCGTACTACAGTTGTTAGAGTAATACAGATTTTCTTCCAGGTTATATATAAGATAAATTCGAAGCCCTTCTGGAGAAAAAGAAAAGAACAAATATTATTTCTGTCTTCAGTAGTCTAGGTGCTGCCTACTCAGGCTGATTTTAATTAGCAACTAAGGCAAAATTCTCCAGTTGTTAAAAAAAAAATAATAATAATAATAATTATTATTATTATTATAAATAAAAAATGTTTTTTTCAGATAAGACTGTTCTGAATTTTATTGTTTTCAGACTATTGAAAATAATAGATTAAATGGAAAAAGGCTAAAGGTCCCCTTGCATTTTCTTCCTGACTTGCTCCTCTCAGACCCAGTGAAGGCCAATGCAGAAGGACTGAGACTTGTCCCTGATAAAGACAAGCTAAAAAATCTGTTTCCTGCATTCAAAAAAATTTTTTTTTTATCTAGCCACTGTCCTATATTCTCTTCCAAGGAGGATAGAGCTATTTACTACCTAAAGATTCAGGACTTGAGGGTGACTAAGCAAAGGCTGTGCCTTTACTGAAGGGATGTAGTCCCATAGCATATCAACATACTAGAGGGTGGAGTTGGGAGCTGTTGGCAGTCCCAGATGTGTCCTGAGTCAGATTGGTGGTCCACACAGTGTTTTATCAGGAGCAAAAGAAGATAGAGCCAGACAAGGCTGGAAGCAAGTGGCAATTTATGTACAAGGTCTCCACGTAGGAGAAAAGCTACCTATCATGGCCTTCAGAATCAATCCAATGATTAAGAAAAGAAATCGGCCTTCACCTCACTATATCCTCCCTTTGGGTCATTGTACAGAATAATGAGGTCTCCCTTCAGCTTCTTAGTCTCCAGACTAATCAACCTCAATTCCCTCAGCTTCTCCCCACATATCATGTTTTCTAGTTCCTTCACTAGCTTTGTTGTTCTTGTCTCAGTGCATTCCAGCAACTGTACCTTTCTGGTAGTTACTTTTAAATTTTGATTGAGTCTGAGGTAGTTCTGATAATCATCTGTAGCTATGCCATGCACTGCTCTTTGGTCAACCTTGTGATCCTCATGTAAGCTTTGATCTAGTACAAGGTGTTTAAGGCAAAAAATATTTCTGTGCATCACTCATGCTGTTAAAATTCCTGGGGATCTATTGAATATCTTCCTCACATGGAACAACAACGGTTGAGGAAATAATAATTGAGTTTTGCAACAAATTGGAAATGCTTAATAAGAAATAACTGAAATTTACAGGTTTTATAAACCAAAAACAACTTTATGATGATACTGACATACAACAGCATTTGTTCTTTTTTTTTTTTTAAAGGAGTTTTCTGTTTATTTTTAGAAAAAATTAACTTGGACTGAAAGAGGCTTAAGAACTGAAGTGGAAAACATTCTGTCTCAGTTCACGCTGAAATACAAATAAACATTTTGATGCCAAACTTCTGAATATCAAGCTCAGAATTATGAGCACCTAGGTTTTCCCATTTAGCTCTAAAAACACATGGCATTTCAAAAATGTTGTATGTATGTAAACACAACATGGTACAATTGTTACTACTATTAATGACTCTTTAATGACTCTAATTGTCTTTATTTTTAAAAATTAGTTTTAGAGTAGATCTGAGCATCTGATTCCCATTTGTCTTTTGTCTGCCACAACAGAGATGCTGGGTTCTTGTTTATCATTTTCTGCTCTGTCCTCTTTCCTGGGAATAATAGATCATACAAAATTTTCCATACTGCACTTCATGCCACTGTAACTTCAGAGGACTCTGCAAGCTTTTCTTGTATGTCATCATATAATATTACAAGGCACCACACGTTTGTGTGTCCAGTATCTCATTACAGTGATTGAGAGATTGGCACAGCAGAGGATTCCCAGAAAATTTTTCCATGGCAGCATGGACAAGTTGAAGTTTGTGTATTCCCTTTACAGCTGGCACTGTACCCACCTGGCCAGATGGGCGTGTTTGCATTATGCTTAGGTAACAGACATAGAATCATAGTCATGAAGGTTGGAAAAGACTTTCAAGATCATCCCATTTAACTGTCCATCTACCACCAACATTGCCCAACTAAACCATGTCCTCTAGTACAACATTTAAATGTTTCTTGAAAGTTTCAAGGGACATTGACTCCACCTTCCTGGACAGCCTGTTCTAGCACCTGACTACTCTCTTGGAGAAGTAGTATTTCTTAAATGAGTTCTGTGAGTTTCCTGGCACAGCTTGAGGCCATTCCCTCCTACCCTATTGCTAGATAGATAGGAGAAAAGGATAACCCTCACATCCCTTCAGGTGGTTGTACAGAGCAATAAGGTCTACTTTGAGCCTCCTCTTTTTGGGACTAAACAATCTCAGTTCTCTTAACTGCTTCTCATGAGACTTGTGCTCCAGATCCCTCACCAGTTTCATTGCCCTTCTCTGGATGTACTACAGAGCCTCAGTGTATGTCTTGTAGTGAACACAGTACTCAAGGTGCAGCTTCAGCATAGCTGAGTGCAGAGGATGATTGCTTTCTTGCTCCTGCTAGCAACACTGCTTCTGATACAAACCAGGATGCCACTGGTCACACATTAGGGAAAAAAGGATGCAGGATGCCTCTATTCTTTTTAAATGAGTGAAAATCTATATCTGAAGTTATTATCAACTAGTACTTTACTTTCCTTTTAAACATATTTTTATGAAAAAAAAATTATAAATTGAATGCATCCTATCAGACTTAAAAATTCTGAGACTCTATTATCTTTTAGAGAATACAATGTGTTTTAAATGATCAGGTGAAGTAAATGTGTATACTACCTTAGGAAGTGAATATGTCTTCTACTTCAAATTCTATAATGTATTTGATTCATCTACCAGAGAAAAGTTCACAATTCACAGTTCAAAGTGGCTTGTCCTCCAACCACCCACAGGATTTAATACATGTAGGTGTATTGTTTTGTAAAATCAGATGCAGTGGAAAAATAAAGTGAGCCATGTTGAGTACATTACTGGAAGTGAAAGGGATGTTTGGAAAAGTCGACATGGATGCTTAGGTAACATTATGTCTTACAGGTATAACAGAAGTGATAGTAAAAAAGAATGATAATAAAATCAAATATGAATAGTACAAGTCCCAAACCAGATTTTTCTTAAGGCAGGAAGTTCTGGTATTTCATATCCTTTCTTTGAAATTATCCATGAATCTTTAATAGATACTCAGTGGCGCATTTTTCACCAATAGTAGAGTGTCAAAGTTTTGTTTTTTTTTTTTTTAATTAAACAAAAGATGAAACAAAACAAGGCATAAGCCTGAATTTTTTTTTATACAGTATTCAATGGTTGAGGTCAAACAGAAAATTTTGGTGAAGTAAATAAGTACATTTGGCTTTTTCTGTTTGCATTCTGTTTGCATTTGTTTTTTCTCTAAAAAGCTTGGTTTATAATTGACATCTACTGTGCTGAAAAATTGTCAGAATATTCCACTGGGGGATTTTTGTTTGCGAGAAAGAGTATTAGAGAATAAAAGAAATGCAAAGAAAGAAGAAAAGGGAAAAACTTGGAGCTTGATACAGGATAAGTATGAGATGTGATCAGGAAAAAATTATGTATGAACTGGCATCTGTCCTGCTTGCCCTTGCATGACTGAAAACTGAAACTGTATAGTTCAGTTATTCCCTTCAAATGAAAACCCAATACTTTATTTGTTAAATATTTACAATTTTGTCATTGTTGTGAAATATGTATTTCCTTCCAAGCATACTTGTATACATGATGTATATATTTCTGTGTGGTATGTAAATATTAAATTTGATCCAATTACTGTAAGAGCTGTGAATGTTTCTGATGAATGAAGGTTGCAACTCAGAAAATTCACAGATCTATAGATGTGTACTCTGTACATATTGTTTCTAAATATTCTATAGAGGGAAGCCAATGTCATTATTTTATTCCATACAAATTTCTAGATTTGAGTGTTATGAAATATTACAGATGGCACAATAATATTCATAATACACTGAATATTTAAATACCTTTCACTTTGCTGCAAACTTGAAAGTTCATTTCTTACATTAAAAATCAAGATAAATTACGTGAATTGACTTGACTAAAAGCATTGATGCTGCATAGATGGGTGCTTGAATCCATGACAACTAGTTATACAGGGCCACATGCTACCTGATGATATTTGTATTCTGGCCACATCCTCTCCTGGTGCCCTTTGCCAGTGCTGGGTTGGGACTGAGCTGCCATCTAGGCTGATTCTGCAGTAGCTAGGAGTCTTTCCAAGCCAGATACCTTTTTGGCTCATCAGCTTTTATATTTTCTCTTCCTTCTATATTTGGGATCAAACCAAGATGCCAGAGTATTTTGAGATCATATATTTGTTTTAGCCTTTCTTCACACAATATAACAAGCAATCTGTAAATATTACTATCTAGTTGATTCCCTCTCTTTTCTTCCTTAGCCTCATTGAAAGTCTGTCATCAGTTTCTGTGCCAAGAAAAAGAAGCACAAGCAGGCTAATGATAAAAGTCAAGCCAAATATGTCCAAACCCCTGTTGCTGCTAGATTTAAGCAGAAGTGCAAGTTATGGGAAGCTTGCTTAAAAAAAAAAAAAAAAAAAAAAAAAAAAAAAAAAAAACCTGCAGTTCAAGACTTGGGTTGTATTTTAAGTGCTCTTCTCTGAAAAGATTTCTGTGATGTTATGAAGATTTTCTGTTTTGCTTGTTTGTTTAATTATTATTCATAACTAAGGGGGCAGCTCTATGTTGTAAGCAATGGAGGTACAATCTAGGTCTTGAAATCAGTACAGATTTCCAATTCATTTCAGTAGAGCAGGCAGGCTGAAGAGGGACTTCATATTATCACAAATAGTGAACCTGTTCCACAAGAGCTGATTGAGCTCCAGTGCGCTGTATATTTGGGGTGGGGGGAGGGGTGGGGAAATAAAGCAACATTACAAAATATCTAAGGAAAGATGTGTCTTACAGGTTGATAGGGGGAAGGAGGGTAGGGGAAGAAGTTTAAATCAGTTTTATTTATATGTTCTATGTTTCTAATTTGACTTCTTGTTCAACAAGAGGAACAGCAATATATCTGATACTTTAAAAAAAAAAAAAGCACTATTATACTATAGTAAGTTCCCAGAAAAACATATAACAGGGTCCTTCTGTGATTCAATTAACTTGTGCTCTTGGCTTCAGTAGATTATTTGCTCCATCTGCATTTCAATAGTTAGTAAAAAGTTGTGCCATTGATTATGCTTATTCTTTCATTTCTTACAGTATGTTGCCTTATGTACAGTGAATACTGCTGACAGCTTAAAAAAAAAGTATTTACTGGCAAACATAGGATTTTACAAATAGCTGGTTTGGTTGTTTCTATAATTGAAAACTTACACAGTTGCGCCAAAAAAAAAAAAATGACACACTGTACTCAAAAATTATACAGAATATGCTTCTTTGCCTTAATGTGGTTATTAGAATATTTTCTTACTATTTTACCTCTGATGTGCTGACTTTCTGTTACAAAATTGTAGTAAAATTACTTTATTTGTATCATAACCTCTAAAAACACAAATTAAAGCACAAAGCAATCTTGGTACACAAGTGTGTTACCTCAGTAGATAAACAGTTCTACTATTGCAAAACAAAGGTAGTCTGAGACAAATCATTTTTGTCAAATATCAGACAGAAAAACAGATTCTGAGTACTGTGATTCAAAATTGAAATTAATAACATTTCTTCACCAAAAATGAATAATTTTACAATACATGCACAAAAAACAATCTTCATACATGTGTCTACAGGATACACATTTTAACAAAAAGGCTAAAATTTAGAGGCACAGCTGAAATATTGGAAAATTGGAACTCCTGATCTTGACTCCCTGTGTCTTGCAATGTCTCATCACTTAAATTAACAGCAAAAGTCCTATATGTACTTCGTTGACCTATAAGGTCAACCAAGCAGGAATTCTCTCTCTTTCTCGGTAAATAGAGATAAATATACATCTTCATTTTCAGTGTTATTTTCCACAATTATTCCATGATCCTGAGTAAGTGTTTAATATCACTGCTTAAGTAGAGAAAATTTATTTTAAAAAATATATATTTATTCAAGAAGATTCTTGAGTATACATGAAGGATATACTGGCAATCTCTTTTTCTGTGTATTTGTTACATGCAGAATAAATACTCAATTTAAATAGGTGGACATAAGGAAGACCCAGAACTTCAGTCAACATAGTTTTCAGAATAGCTATAGTAGTATTCAGTAGTAATTGACTTTCAACTATATTGAGATGCATTCTTTACTAATTAAGTAACATTAAGTATGAAAAAACTAGAAAAAGTATTGATGTAGGTTTGTGGAGAGCTGGCTGCATCCTCTGTCTTTAAATGAGTTAGAAAAACTGTTGTCTCTGCTGTAGACTGTTTAGCAAGCTTTAACTTTCTACAAAACTTCCTCACTCAAGTCCATCCTATCTGACTGATCTACAGTCTACCTTCTGTACTGATTAAGTTCGTTTCAGGTTCATAGAAAACATCAAGTAACTGAAGGCACAGATGGGGCATTTGCAGCTGTATTGATCAATATCTGATCAATTCTTCTCCCTGGTGTTTAATTTAAAGCATCCTGTGGATGACTGACCAAAACAGAATTCTACAGATCTCACTTTTCTGTGTCTTTGAGGCAGTCATCCTCCAGGTCCTGGGATAAGTTGTAAGAAAATGAAAGCGTATTATAGAGTTATGTCCCTCAAATTGTAGAACTGGTTCCAAAGAATGAGATTCTGATGGCACATAGAGGGGCAGCTGCACCCAACTCTTCAGTTTCAACTGTGATTCAAACAATTCTTGCAGTATTTGCTGAGCTCTGGAAGCAGTTTCTAAGTTCCCTCAGGAGTGCAGTGTGTGCTTTGTGAACTGCAAATCTGCAACAGGTGTGCAGGGCCTCCTGAAATGGTCATATCTCTCCTCTCATCTGTGCATTTGCTCTTGCCTCTTTTGAAAAATTAAGGTCAAGGCATGAGGCTCCAGCATGTTTTTTTTAATAGAATAATGATGGTGGCTTTCGTGGGGGAAATGAAAAATTAGTTCCCTCTGCAGTCTAAGGTGGGGAGGATTGCATGGAAATTCATGTAGAAATTGTGCAGTTGTCCTTTGTGTCCTCTGTATTTACAAATAGTCCTATGCAAGAGAAAATACTTAAGTAGTTCAAGAAGCAGAGACCAGATTCCTCCTGTGTACAGTTCCAGAGTCTCAGCAAAAGGGTAACAACACATGTAGTTCTCCAGTGCTTGCAGGTAGGAAGGAGGGATTTGAACTCAACTGGACCTGGATCCATTTGCTATACAACTGAGGCCATGAGCATTTTTCAACACAGGGCAGGTGGTTGCACCTTCTATCTGCACGAGTTGAAAGGAAACACTAGGCACAGATGAGTTTTCTGAAATGAATGTTTTCTTCATCTACTGTGAAGAAAGAGTCATTGACTTTGGCCATAAAATAGCTTAGAGGTCTTTTTTGAATCACTGCCTTAGGTGCCCAAACTGTAGGGAGTATTTGGAATTCAGACTTTCACATAATATTTAGCACTGATCTACATTGTTTCTTCTAGTTAAATTTTGCGTTCCTGTCCATGAAAGTGGCAAAGTGCTGGCAGAACAGCATTAACTTTGGGTCCCCTGTATCCTTTATTGCATGTTGTCTTCACTTTGCTGGAATTCCTAGAGCTAATCTATTAACCACAATACATTAACTTCACATCTTTCTGGTAAGACTTTTTTAAGCGTTAATTCACAGTAAGGTTGTGGTGTATTGGTTTTGTAACTTTAAAGATAGATTAAACTCCTTCCCCTTATTTAATTGCTTTGAATTCTGCAAAGGACTGATACCTTGCTTTTCACACAGTTATTTTATTGAATACATGGGGTTTTTTTGTGTCCTTAGTGGTGTGAAATCAATCTGATAACGAAAGATCAGCTCTGTACAAAACCAGAGCTGTTTAAACTTTTAGGAGGATGGTGAACATTACTGTGTACACACCTAAGTCAGTCTGTTAGTGACTGAGCATGTGCTAAACGTCAGATCCCAGTTCTTGAGGTTTATACTTTGCATTCTAATAGTGATAACTGTCTACATTATTATTTTCATGTTTTCTATGTGCACACACAAGGGGGAAAAGTTACTAATTGTGAAAAAGTGTTATAGGAGCGAAGTTTTAGTTCAATTTCTGTTCATTCTTACTGTGGTTTAGCCCATCAGGCAGCTAAGCATTACACAGTTGTTTGCCTACACACTTCACAGTGGGATAGGGGAGAGGATTAAAGAAAGTGCAAAATTAACTGATTGAGATGGAGGTTAAGGTAAGTTTAATAAGGGAAAAAAAAGTCATGCAAAATGCAATTGTTCACTACTAGCCAACTGATGCCCAGCTGGTTCCTGAGCAACAGTAGCTCTCCCAGCCAACTTCCCCCAGCATTATTACTGAGTGATGTCATGTGCTGTGGAATATCCCTTTGGGCAGTTTGGGTCAGCTGTCCTAGCTGTGTGACTTCCCAGCTCCTTGTGCATCTTGAGCTCGTTGCTGGCAGGACAGCACAAGGAACAGAAAAATCCCTGGATTTGTGTTAGCGCTTCAACAACTAAAATACTGTTATCAAAAGTATTCTTATCCTAAATCTGGAGCAGCACCATTCACTGCCACTTTCTCAGGTGTAGAGGGAAGAATATTGTGAGGGTCATTCTGTGAAGAGAAACTCTTTCAAATTTCAAGTCCACTACATCATGGAGAGTTCATAAGCACAACTGTCTCTTGACACTGCAAAAGTTCAGGGACAATCAAAAGACTGAGCTGTTTTCAAATGAATAGCCTACTTCTAATATAAATCATACCCTTAAAATATTGCATGAGAACAGTTTTTGATGGTCTTCATCTTGTATTACCTACATATGAAATGTAGCTGCTGTATTAAGCACTTCTGACAGACAAAGCATGGGTATCATGCATTAATGCACAGTAGTGAAATTCATGGGGGAAAAATGATGGGAATTTGGGAAAAAAAATCTAGTCTTCAGGCTGGCATTTTAAACTAGATGGTTCAAGAGTAAAAGCAAAATTCCTTGGAAAAAATGGCATCATACAGTCTTGTGTCAACAGCCTTATGTGGAATCATGCTGTTATTGACTTAAAATGATGAGCTCGCAAACTGCTTGTGAACACTTGTCTATACAAAAGTACATTTCATGTTGAGGCATCACATCATTAGAACGTTGGTAGCCAATGCCTGAATATGATACTCGTTTTTAAAGTATTATCAGTAAAATGAATTAATTAGTTTACTAACTTGTGGATTTCATCTAATGCTGGCTTTAAAACAGCCTAATCAAAATTAATTTCAACTCTGAATACAGTGATCCTTAAATGATCTATTAATGTAGAAAATTTTCAGTACTAATAATTGTGCATATTGGGTTTACGTAGCCAGATTTCAGTAACTGGGCACTGCAAGCCTCTGTGAGGTGAGGCTGTATCATGCCAAACACAGTTCCAGCCAACTACAGTGGCCCCACCATAGGGTGCAGTTGGGCCCAGTAGCTGCTCTTGGAAAGCATGTTTAAGAAAGGATTAAAAAAAGTAAAATGCTGTGCAGCAGTGAGAAGTCATGAAAAAAGTGAGACACCACGCTGTTTTTCCTGTATTGTTTTTGTCACAGTCTGCCATCTTTTCAGTGGTTTCCAGCTGAAGTTGGAAAGTTTCGTTATAGTGTTCTCCAACCCCAATTATTATTTTGAAAGAGTATTGTGTGTTAGAATGACTACCTGTGCTTCTGAGACAACCTCCATGTATTGTATGCCAGGTACTTGAGGCTTTAGACAACCTGAGCTAGTGGAAACTGTCTCTTGCCTGTCGCATGGGTGTTGAAACTGGATGATCTTTAACACCCTTTCTGATCAAAAAATATGTTATGATTCTGTGATTGATTCTATGATTCCCAGAACTTAGGCAGTAGTCACTTGAGCAATAGATCACTCTTATCACAGATAAATACAAGGTAAAAGTAACTGTCAGTGGTTTATGGGCTGGTTCAGCTCGGTTCTGTGGCTAATGGGGTGTGGGTATACACAGACCCACAACCTGGGAGAGGGTAGGGAGATGGGCATAAAACAGTGGCAATGATTTGAGGGGGAAAGCTAATTTACTAAAGACAATATAGGAGTGAAAGACAAAAATATAATACAATATAACCAGAATGAAAGCTAATAAATGAAGTAAGAGGAAGTGTCCAAAAAAAAAAAAAAAAAAAAAACCAAAGCCAAAGGCCTTACTCTAATGCTGAAGGTGAAATGATCTAGGGAGAATGTGCTGCTGAGATCAGTGGGAGGGAAAAAGGGCACCTCTCATGATCTGTGAACAGTTTTATCCTTCCCTATGAACTGAAATGGAAAGTCCCCTGGGTTATGTAGTTCTTCTTTCCTGAGAACCAGGAACCTGGAAGTATCAGCAGTCCGTGGAACTGGAGCAATAACTCTTTAACTCCCAGTGCACTACATGATGTTGTCATGTGGATAACAGAAACCATAAAACCATGACAGTAGCTTAGGCCAAGAAACAGTCAGACTGAGATTTTTCCCTGAGATTTTTGTATTATCAGGTTGTTATAAAGTCTATAGACTTTAATAATATTGGTAAAATCCGTATGTCCTGGCCTATCTAAATATAGTGCATAGTGAAGTATATGCCTTCTATGGGCATATGTGGACACGTACATACATAGACATAATCTATATGAAGTTCTAAAGGAAAGCCCTATATGCTGCATTTTTATCACGTTGTACTTCTGAATGAGTTGGTACGTAAATTCTCTTCAGCTCTGATATTTTTTTGAGCACAGAGTTGCATGGAAAGGCCATTTCCAATCCCATCCAATGACCATCATCAGCACAGGAAGCTACTTTACAAGCAGAGCTGCAGCAAAAAGGGTTTTGCAGTTCTTCATTACAAAGTTCAGTATGTTGACACAGTTTTATCACCATATCGGAGTCTAGTCTACTTCTTATTCAATGTTTCATATCAATGATTAGATTAGAAAGAGGGGAATGCTGTGGCTATGTATATCATATGGTTAAGTTGGTCAAGCAGACCAATCTGTATTCAGTTCATTTCTCATGCTGTGATCACAAATGTAAAGACATTATGTTGATTGACAGATTATGCACAATATATCTCACTGGAAATCATGTTCAGCATCAGCTGACTTTACTACAACCTAACACTAATAGTTAGATATTTAAGTATAGGCAGACC